>NC_134456.1:206589539-206899791 GCF_047948215.1 Lycorma delicatula | reverse complement strand
GAGACAAACGCTCAAATCCTAATAGAGGTAGTTATATTTATACGAATTTGAATACTAGATCGTGGATACCGATGTTCTTTGGTGGTTGGTTTCAACTAACCATAGATCTCAAGGAATGGTAGACCTGAGCCTGTACAAGACTACGCTTCATTTACATTCATACATATCATCCTCCGAAGTAATACCTTATGGTGGTTCCGGAGGTTAAGCAGAAAAGAAAGAGAAAGGTGTTACTTATTCTATCGATACCAAGTGCCGAGTTGTTTTTGAGAAATTCGATTATTCCCATTATTTTATTTTCATCAGTCTGAGTTAGGAACAAAAAGTGAGAGGATGGTAATGCCGAATAAAATATTTATTATGATCTAAGATAATAGCATTGTCGTTCATTAACTTTTCCGTATATATTTTACATACTTCAGCAAAATGTTTAATTTAGGTATCTGGATCTATTTCAGGGGATACATCCTTGCGTTTAATGTTTAAAAATTCATTTAATGTACGTACGTACAGACGTCACGCCAAAACTAATAAAAATGGATTCAGGGATATTCAAAATGAATGTTTCCGTTGAAATCTGAAAACCGAAATTTTTCGCGATCACAATACTTCCTTTACTTCGTACAAGGAAGTAAAAAAAACTTAAGAATGAAAAAATTTTTTCTAATTTCTGATACTTAACATATTTTACGAGGTGTAGCAGTTACATAAAATGTTATATGAGGTGGCAAATGAAACCCAACATTTTACTAAAAAATTTGATTTCTTTTTAAAGATTATAGTTAGAATGTAATTTTGATGATAATTTCGTCATACGGGTTAAGTGTGACCCAAACATTTTTTATAAAAATTTTGATTTCTTCTGAAATATACTTCATAATTTTTAAGCTAAAATTATCACTTTATCGAAGGGGTTATATCGCCCGCTTCGGCATATTTGAATGATAAATTTGTCAAGGAAAAAACCGTGAAAGTTATGCAACCCTTACTTGACGTTTTTTTTTAATGTAGAAAATGTTTTAGATAATAAAAGAAATGTATTAAAGTTTTTTAATTTGTTTTTATTTTATATAAAATTTGTAGTCGATTAAGTATATTGTCTTTTTGAAAACAAAGCATATTCTACGTGTATTTATATGTTTGTGATAATAATTTCTGAACGATTCAAGAAATTTTGAAAAACCTTTAGCAATTTTATTTGAATCTGAACAGGAAATAGATCCTATCCATATCGTGATATCCCGATACCTAAACTTTTGGCCGATCGCTGTGCTTTCTCTTTATAAGCAGCGGCAACAAAGATATATCCAGGAAAGTAAAAATAAAGATTATATATTGCTAAAAACTATAAGTGATTTTAACCAGTTTATTATATCATGGCGGTAATAAAAACCTCATTGTATTTATTACAGTATGAAAAAAAAATTAATGAGATAGACGGCTACAAAAAGAGGGAAAAAACTAGAAGCAGAATAATTATTGAGTAAACCATAACTGTAAACATAACATCAGGATATCTTTTCTGACTAAATGAGCACTTGTGTGGAAGCATCCTACTGATGAAATGGAAGCAATAAAATGGAAAGAATACTGAAATATTCACTCTCGGCTTGAATATGCATGGGGTTTACCCTACTTCGATATGCTGCGTCTGATGTGGTGTGAGTGTACCGCACTATACGTACGTATGTGTGTTAGTGTGCTTGAGAAGAATATTCGTTCTTATTATCATAATATTAAACTTTCCAAAATTATGAAAACGCAAGAATCTTTTTATTTTCAAATTTATTGTAATAATGAAAGAAAATGAGACGTAAAAGAGCACAGAAATTATTCAAGTCTAAACAAAAACACGATTAAAAAATGTTATATAACAATGCGATGTAAAACGTGTAGCCTTTTTTCTGAATGTCATAGTATAAAACAACATATTTTTACCTCCGGAATGAAACTTATTTTAATTTACAACATTAAAAAAAAATTAATAGGGTTTTGTGCGATTTATTACGAACATAGTGCGCAAAAATGAATAAGGTGAATTCGTATTTTTACAAATATTTTGTCTCTGCATGTAAAGAACTTTACTGAGTAAAAATTTAGCGCACTTAAATAAAAAATAAACTGTATAATGTTGATAACTTTAAATAGAAAAGAAAGAATTTCATCAAAAAATTAATTTACTACATTTTTTTTTTTTTTAATATTAACTAACCGAAAAAAATTTACAGAATTTATGTCACTTGCGTTATTAAGGGCGGATGCTTTGAAGAGTCTTGAATGGGATTCGAATTAAATGGATTAACTGAACCGTTCAATTTTCTACCACTATTAACTGGTAATTATTAGTAAATTAAGCTGTACGACATAAAAACTTAACTAAAGAATAAGTAAGTTCTTTATTTTTATATTGTATACAATTATTTTCCTATTTTTAAATGAATTTTTCTGAAATCCGCTAACGTTTTTTCATTCATAAAAGATGAAAATTAATTTGTGTTTTTTATTAGAATTAATCGGCTTATTCCACGTTCTTTGAGCAATTTTTAAGATTTTTATATAATTAATTATAACAAAAAAAAAGATTTTTTCTTTTCAACAACATAAAATTAACTGAAGAATAACACTATGATCCTTTACTCTAAAAAAAAAATTAAACAAAAAGAAAAATATTTTATTAAACATTATTTCTAATTACAAATTTTTAAATTACTCTCATTTTTTAAATCAGAAGATCCAAACCGAAGTATATATAAATAGAAGAGAGAAAACTGGAGTTTAAAAAATAAGTTATAAAAAAAACACCTAGCATATGAATATACGATATTTATTTCCTCTGTATGTTGCGTTTCGATCGGTCTAGATAGTGGAGACCTATGATAAATCGTCTAAGTGGGTAACGAAAGTACTAAAATTCCCCCAAAAGATTGACCGCTATTGTCAAATATGCCATTTTACAAATAAATAAGATATCTGGTGATATAAGAAAGCAACATACAACAGTAAGAGGGTTATAAAAAATCGAAGGACGTTATATGATACGAAATAAAGTCTACTTATTACTGATTACAATGAACCTGCCGCCTGCACAGTCATCGTTAATGCAACAATAAAAACTGACAGTGTTATTTTTTTTTACAGGAGAATCAGTGAACTTTATGACTGACATATAACCGACCATAAAATTTATTCCACAGCATTATACTTTTCATACAAATTACAAAATATATGACTTCTACGAGAAATATCATATAAAGTAGACGATTACTTTATTTTGATGAATGATCGTTTATTTTCAACAAAAAAAATTAAATTTCTAATAAAAAATATATTTTAAAAGTTATTATTGACCATATTCTAAAGGAAATCTTTCTAATCCTACGTCCTATACTCCGAGACAACAAAAGCACTTTCGGGAAATTTGCAATTTAGTACGCACACAATCTTTAAGATAAAGTTTACGGTAAGGATCTAACATAATCCTTAAACCTTTTATCCTTCTAGGAAAATTCTGGTTACAATCCCAATCAAGCTGGACATTATTTACAAAAAACTTCGTCTGTTAATCACTAATATCATTGCTAAATAATAGGGGTTACTTCAACTTGAAAATAAAGTGACGGTTTATATTTATAAAAACACATTCATTATTATCAAACACGGGGATAGGGAACGTCCTTGTAGGACTCCGTTTCTTATTACGGCTTCTTTCATGTGTTGTTCTTCAATCATTAATTTTGCTGTTTGGTTCCTGTAAATGTTAGCAATTGTTCTTCTATCTCTGTATTTATCCATATTTTTTTTTAAATCCTGAACATTTTATTCCAGTCTACGTTATCGAACGCCTTTTCCAGTATCTAAATTCCGTTGGTTATTTTTCTCTAATCTTCCTTCTACTATTATTATGAACGCTAAAATTGCTTCCATTGTCCCTATAATTTTCCTGAAACCAAATTGGTCTTCTACTAACAGAGTTATTTTATTTAAAAGCTGAGGAATTAATATTATTATAATATTGAATAAAATTGATTAAAAAACACAATGTTACAAAGTTATTGAGACAAACCAGTTTATCAAAATTATGATCTTAAATTAATTAAAAGAAGTACTCTGTCACTGTTTAGCTAAAATTAAAACATCAATTATTAAACGTAGGATAAAATTTTCAATACTCAAAAATATTGTTTTTTATAAGTTCAAAAAATGCAGAACTTTTACTACTGAAAAAATCCTAAATTCAATCGATCTAAATCATTAGGTACCGTACAATATTATATTGTAATAAACAGATTAAAAAAAAAATTAAGTCAATTTGTAAGCCAAATGAAATAATATCGAACCCATCGGATTGGTCTAGTGGTAAACCTGACGTCGTAGTCCGCGGATTTCGAAGTCGAAGTTCTCAGGTTCAAATCCTAATAAAGGTAGTTAATTACTTTTATTCGGATTTGAATAATAGATCGTGGTTACTGGTATTCTTTCGTGGTTGGATTTCAATTAACCACACGTCTCAGGAGTAGTCGACTTAAGTTTGCTCAAGACTACAAATTTACCGGTACAGTTACTTACACTGATAGTCGCTAATGACTTTAATTGTTGGTGCGACTATAAATAAAAGCATTACAAAAATAAAATAAAAAAAACTATTCAATTTTTAACGAATCGGCTTATGTACTAAATTTTAGATACAGAAATAATATTTCTATTTAAATAAGCAACTTTACACGTATATATAAAACCAAGTAGGCAAATCTAATATAATCCATCGGGTTGATCTAGTGGCGAACGCGTCTTACCAAATCAACATTTTAATTGAAACCCAATTGAAAAGGGTTTCAATTAACCACACAAAACACACATCTCAGAAATGATCAAACTGAGACTGTACAAGACTACACTTCATTTACACTCATACATATCAACCTCATTCATCCTGAGTAAAACCTGAACGGTAATTCCCGGAGGCTTAACAGGAAAAAGAAAGGCAAATTCAATACGAGGCATAGAACAGGATAAGAGTACGCTACGGCATAAAGAGCCAAAGTATGTCATAAAAATAATATTAATAGACGTAATAATTATCGTAACTAAGAGAAAGCAGATTATCGTCTCTTGTTATAAATATTATTATTATAACACAAAATATAGTAAAATATATATATATATTATTTTTTTCATTTAATTAATATTAAGCTATGGTGTTATTTACTGTCTCCAGACATATAATTTATTAACTCACCGGGTTGGTCTAGCGATGAAAGCGTCTTCCCAAATCAGCTGATTTGGAAGTCGACAATTCCAGCGTTCGAGTCCTAATAAAGGCAGTTACGTTTATACGGATTTGAATACTAGATCGTGAATACCGGTGTTCTTTGGTGGTTGGGTTTTTATTAACCACATATCTCAGGAATGGTCGAACTGAGCTGTACAAGACTACACTTCATTTACCCTCATACATATCATTCTCATTCATCCTCTGAAGTATTATCTGATGAACGGTAGTTACCGGAGGCTAAACAGGAAAAAGAAAGATTAAAGATACATATAATTTATTAAAGCTGTAGTCTTACAAAAGTTGTAATCATATATACAGTGACTAAACTGCATGTTTATTTGTGAAAAAATTTCAAAAATTTTAATTTGCAGAAATATTAAACAGTATTAATCGGCATCAAAGAAAGCAAGAAAAACAACAAATTTTTCAATTATTTTCTAAATTCAGACTTGATTTAATTTTGTCTTAGTAGAGACAGAATTAACGAAATATATACAGAATACTAATCTTTAATTTGGTATCGAATTCAAAAATTATTTTTTATTAAAAATATGGATAGTGCTATAAAGAATTCTGTTGAATAAAAGAAAGGCAGTTCTTAATAAACGCACCAACAGCGAGAAATTTATTTCTTAATAAAAATAAAAAGAGAAATACATAAAAACGTCTTAGTCTTTTATCAAGCGTGAGCTTTTCGAAATTCACAATAATTTTTACTTTAAATTTTTCAATTTTTTTTCTCGGATTTTCATCTAAATGATATCATATTATAAATATAAATATTAAAAAAATGATAAGAATTATTTTCAAATCGTGTAATATGATAATGTAATTTTCGTTTAATAATTCGTGTTTAACTCAAGAACAAAATAAAGTAAATGATCGTCAACCTCGATTCATTTGTGGAGAATGAGCGTTGAACGAACATAAAAAAAAAGCTGGCCAACTATTGGACGACTTTCACGGCTAATTCTATTTTAATAATAAAAAATTAAAGACCTAGAACCAAAAAAATAAATAAGATAAATATATTTTTTAGAAAAGGGAAATAAATTTTAAGAAAAATTTTTCTATTAATATTCATATACAGGTTAAGCTTAATAAATTTGCTTGAAATAAATTTTCTCTAAATATAACACCCCTTTTAATAAAGGCTAAAATAAGCAAAATAAAATTTTTAAAAATCCTTTATACATTTTATGACCGAGCCTATAATTAAAAAAAAATAGGCATTTATTGAGAGCTTTATATATGAAGTTAATATCTTTCTAAATATTTTTGAAAAACATTTAAAACAAAAAAAAACATATTTCAATTTTATGAGGCGAGGGGGTTAACTTAAAAAAAGTTTTTAGATTACTTATATATATATATATATATATATATATATATTACTTATATATATATATGACGAAGCAGGAGCGATATAGAATGCCGAATAGCACTAGCGAAACGAGCCTTCAGTCAGAAATATAATTTGTTTACATCAAAAATTAATTTAAATGTCAGGAAAAGATTTCTGAAAGTATATATTTGGAGTGTCGCTTTATATGGAAGTGAAACTTGGACGATCGGAGTATATGAGAAGAAAAGATTAGAAGCTTTTGAAATGTGGTGCTATAGGAGAATGTTAAAAATCAGACGGGTGGATAAAGTGACAAATGAAGAGGTATTGCGGCAAATAGATGAAGAAAGAAGCATTTGGAAAAATATAGTTAAAAGAAGAGACAGACTTATAGGCCACATACTAAGGCATCCTGGAATAGTCGCTTTAATATTGGAAGGACAGGTAGAAGGAAGAAATTGTGTAGGCAGGCCACGTTTGGAATATGTAAAACAAATTGTTAGGGATGTAGGATGTAGAGGGTATACTGAAATGAAACAACTAGCACTAGATAGGAAACATTGGAGAGCTGCATCAAACCAGTCAAATGACTGAAGACAAAAAAAAAAATAACAAATCTGCTATAATGAAATTAAATCTAAAGCTATCTCCGATATCCTTTCACACCCTTAAGAATAAAAAAATATATATATAATCAATGGACCATATACAGAAATATTTCTCTGTATAAAAAAAGATATTTCGTGGGTTTGTTCGTTTGTTGTATGAGGTACATTTTTATTTTAGCTGCTATTGGCGAAAAACGGACCAATGGTGGTACGCCGCGCGGCTGCGCGCAATGTACGGACGATTCATTCATTCGAACGATTATACTTTTTAATACGAATGATTTATTTGAAATTATATAAGTGTTTAGGGGGACAAAAATTGGAAAACATTGGGGTTAGAGCTGTGTTAAAAAATCACAACTCAAGAAACAGCTGAACATGTTCAGGATTTTGAACCTTTCATTGTAAAAGTTTCTGTTATTGTTTGTACGCTAAATCCGTGAACGTTATTTAGTTACAATTGGCAAAAAAAATTAACAAAATCATGTGTAATGAAATATAAACCATGTAACATTTTTGCCTTTTCTCTAGTTTGAACTAATCTTGAAGAAAAATGGTTACGTGAAAACAAACATTCGTTCATACAAATGTAAATATTTGCACACATATGAACGCAAATACATATATACATATGTTTTATGGTCTAAACTAACTAACTGTACCCTAAAATGTAAAAATTTGCGAAAAAACCCGATACCCCATTTTTGACATGATCACCATATATATCTCTCTTTAATATAGCTGTTCTAGTAATATATACATAGAGTAGAAAAAAATATATATATAGTAGAATCCACATTAGAAAGTAAAAAATTATTTGTGTGTGTGTGTATATATATATATATATATATATATATATATATATATATATATATATATATATTATTTGTCAGTCGAGCTGCGAACCTCCACCTTCATTTGAAGTCATTTACAAGAATTACTTAATTAATTTTCATTCATCATACAACATATATGCCCATCCAATTATCGCTAAGAATTTAATTAATCGCCGAATAATTAACCGATGAAAACTAAATGAAAGGATATTGAACAATCGCCTAAATGGAATTCCCTTTCAGATATTCGGAATAACTTTCTGTTAACGCAACAACAATTTGGTAAAGCGATCGTGCTATTTCATCCTTATAGACAGTTATCTATACCGTATCGTACTTTACTCGTGCTATCATCAATGATCATTACCGCTGACAATACCGACATTATAAAACAATAATTATCATCGATCGTCTAATCATCGTGGCGCTGAAAAGAGATGATAGAGATATTTGTTGTGCCTGCTGCAGTAAAGGGATGGTGTATGTACAACGGTAATACTAGTAGCAGCAATAATAGCGGCGGCATGTAGAATTGAGGGGTTAATGCTGATAATGCTGATGCTGATTTGTCCCTCGTTGATTTGCTAGTCGTTGCTGAATGACTCCGCACTCTATGAATAGTTCATTACCTGTCGTTGCCATAACCTCTCCCACGATCCACCCTTTCGACCTCACCCTTCATCTGCTACACCATAATGCTATAATAATGGTAGCTCCGTGCTTTACCGCAATCCCAAACACCAAACAACTAACCGTACCGCAATTCAGATGCTCAATAAACAATCTATCTTGTAATAATAATTTAATTTAATTTTTCTCATTACAGGAGGTGCGTTTGTATAACATAACTTTTGTAGTATTCGATTTTCTTAATTTATTCACGGATGAGATGTTTGTATATACTCATTATCTCTGATTGTCGATGTAAAATATAATCGGATCCAATTTGCATCAATTATTGTTAATTTGGAAAATGAAAAATAATCTAGAAATAATTGTTTAATCATCAAAAAAAACCAACGATGAATTTTCCGGGCTACGCCAAAAACATTTTGAAATTCAATTTCAATTATATTAGAACTTAAAAAAATATATTTACGACTTACTGAAAATTTGAGGGCTCATTTGCTCCCTGCATAAGGCGATGTACCTACTGCATCAGAGGGTCTTTTTTTATATTTAAAATATTTACTAAAATTGATTTTAAATAAATTAAAATAAAAAAAAACTTTCAATTTGTTTTTTTTTTATTTTTATTGGCAACTCAATCTGACATATCACAGCAGAGACATAAAGTTATTTTACTGACTTTATTACGTATCAAAAACTGTTTTGAGCATTAAAAATCTGAATTGAATTGCGAAAAATATTTTATTCATTTTGGGCCTTCCATACTCAAGAGGAACACTATTTGGATAAAATTAACTTATAAATATAGTTATAAAGATAAAATAACAATAATTTCAAAAAATAACTTTTTAGAATAGTTTAATTCCACCTTTATTCTAAATAAACAAAGTTTTAATTTTCTAAAAAGAAGGTTCATTTTTTTTGGTTAATGTTTTTTTTTCAAGAAACATTAAAGAGTAAGGGCTGACGAAAAATTAAAATATTTACATTTCAAATTCAACGGGTAACGATCGAGATGGTTTTATTATTTTTTTTTAAATTATCTAAAAATAAAAAATAAATTTTATTATAGGCCATTGGAATGAGTTGGGCAAAAGGTAAATATTTGCCTATTTATAATAGGCAAATTTATAATAAATTTGCCTATATTATAATAAATTTATTATGTTATAAAATAGCCTAATAATAATTTATTATAAATAACCTATTTATAGGCTATTTATAATAAATGGTATTAACCATTTATAATGGTTTGAAGGCCATTGATATAGAAAATATAAATCAAAAAAAACTTCCATTAGTCCCTTTTCTGAAGGAAGATATAACCAAAAAAAAGGAAAAGAATAATTAATTTGTGATCTTGATAAAAAAAACTTCAACTATCGTAAGAATATTTATTTTACCAAAGTGCTCCTGTAAAAACTTGAAATTTTATTTCGACTAAAACAATTCCACCCATTTATCCAATTTTGCAAAACTTTAATACATTTTTTCAAGATCCAATGTCGGAGATTTATTTGACATATGAGACTGGATTATTTTTTTGTACGTCTACAATCTACAAATACATTGAAAACATTATACTAAAAAAGCTGACAATACAGTTGTAGGACTTTATAGTCACTTCTCTAAAGCCGCGTTCCGGGAAAGTTCAACTGTGGGTTGTTTCTGATGTACGACTTACATACACATACATAGACTAAACTAAACTTAATTTAAAATATTTATCATTTTATTTAAATAATTTTTCGTTTATTTACGTCAATAATTCTACGTAAAGCGCGCGCGTATAAGGTATTTAATTCGCGCGGGTATGGCGGTACAGCGGCGACGGACGGCACTAACTAAGCTAATGTAATTTCACAACTTACATGAAAAAAACCTCACTTGTACGGTCGGCAGACTGGTGTAGTCGCAAGGCTTAACGAAGTTACCGAATCAGCCAGGCGATCGATCCGACCCAGCTAGACCGAGTTACTTTTTACACCTTAAATATTATTAATTTATTTAATTCTACCACTCTTCTGTGACGTTACAACATAATAGCCGACTAAAATAGAATTTTTGTGGGTGGGGGTGTGATTTTGCAAAGATCTTTTTGCAAATATTGTTATTTTTTAATTGAAAAATATTATCTTAATTAGGCGAAATCTCGAGATGCTAAGGATAACCTTGCTCTACCAGCCTTCCCCCATGATCTTTTAAGTTGCAAATTTAATGGCATATTTAAAAGTAGTCTGACCAAGTTTGGTCAAAATCGGTCCAATAGTTCTGGAAATATAAGGCGATTTAGAGGCCGACACCGAACACACACATCTAAATACGAACATAACATCGGGGAAATTTCCATCCGGTTTTTTGGGTTCCTTAGGTGCCAAAACGTAAAGATCCGGTGAAAACCGCATATGCCCAAATTAGACGATATCCCTTTTAAGGAAAGTATTGTAATCGTGCTATATCTCTGCTAAAGCGCTATTTAGACGGGTAAGAAAAAACCTTGTAAATAGTGTACAAATTCCTTGAAATATTTTTAAAAATTGTTCCTTTCAGTAGAAATATTTTATTTTTTCCACGTAAAAGTTCCTTTTGAATTACGTTATAAATTGACAGATAAAATAAAAAAGTTATGTAAAAGGTTGAATGGAAAGTTATTCCACGTGCGATGTCAACCACACAAACCTACATTCTTGGAATTCTATTTCAGACGATTGCAAGGGTTTTTTCCTTATTTCATCCTTTTAAACCATACAGTTTACCGTAATTGTGAGCCTCTTATTTATGTCTAATTCACTGAATTTTTCATTTTTTGGCATAAGTTTTTTGTCTCACTCATTTAAATGCTGTGAGGTGAAATTTATGTCTCTTTTTTTTTCTTTATTATAATTATGTAGAATTTAAGTTAGAATGAAATTTCGAATAGAAAAATGTATATATTGAAAAGAAAACAAAAAAAAAATTGGAAAAAAGGTTTCGTAGCAATTTATTGAAGTATTGTTGTCTTAGGCGTAACAGTCGGCTTGTAAATATCTTTCAAGATATCGACAAAGATGAATCGGCAAAGAAAATATTAGATTTTTTTAACAGGATAAACTTGGTTTTCATAAATAAAAAAGATTTGATGGAAAAACGAATTTCTAAAAAGGAAATCCATAATAGAGAATTTTTTTGAAAAATTTTCAAAAATTAGTTTTTTAAACAAAAAGAAAATGTTGAAATAAGATTAAGAAGAAAAAGAAAGAAACACCACAATAAAGTAATGAAGAAATTAATCTCCTCTCACTCACTCTCTCTCTCTCTCTCTCTCACGCATGCACCCTCGCAGGCTCTCGCAGGGAGAGAAAGAGAGAGAGATAAAGTATCAAATTGGAAAAACAGAAAACAATACAATAAGGCGAAATAAAAGTTGTAATGTACAACAGTGGCCTAATCGAACAAAAATTAAAAATACATTTTAAAATATTACAACTAACTTTTTCAAAAAGGTATTAAATTTATATATAATTTTAATTTTAACATGTCTCCTATTTTTTTTTTTTAATTTTATGAAAATATAAATTTCATTCAATGCGGTAGAAGGCCTTTCCGCATTTTTAAAAAATTTAAATGAACTGTAGGTCTAAGATAGGAGATTAACGCCATGTTTCGTTAGTATTAACTAAGAATAGAAACACAATAAAGAAAACTTAAAACAAGTAACTGAAGAAATAGTAACGAATGAGAGAGGAACCTCACTGAGCATGAATTATTATCGATTTGGTCGCCAATTACCACTAAAATATTATTTAATATTACTTAAAAGTAGAAATGCTGAATAAGTGTAACCTAACTTTTTGGTTTTCATATCGGTATTTTAATTTATGTATTGATTCATCCAGAATATTTTAGTATAAATTTTTTGCATCAGGACACATAATATTATTTTATGATAAAAAACATGTCATAGTACAGAGGCTAATTCTTGTTTTCAAATATGAATTACAAAATACATTTAAAATTACATCATTTTTATTTGACGACTGTGATAAAACAATAATTTTCATCGCCTTATTTTACCTAAAAAGTAAAAAAGGTAAATTTTTCGTCTTTCTTTTAATATTCTATTGTTAATAATTAAAATTATAGTAAAACCTTTGTAAAAATGTTAAAAACACTTGGATTATCGTTTATGTATGTATGTGTATATATATATATATACACACATACATACATAAGCTGATTTATAACTTTTTTAAGTGCAAAAAATTCGGTACACTTGGAAGAAAATCTTTCAATATATCGCGTTGCTCATAAGCTACCAATATGAATTTGCAATAGAACCCTGAAAGAAAAGAAATCTCAAGAAACCTGGCCTGTAAAAGAGTACGAATATGTATAAGCTATATATATATTTTTTCTCACCAAGATTTCCTAACTAGTGCCAGTCGTTTCATTTCCGTATACTCCCTACATCCAACTTACCTAACAATTTGTTTTATATATTCTAAATGTTGCCTGCCTGCACAATTTTTCCCTTCTACCTGCCCCAATGATATTAAAGCGACTATTCCAGGATGCCTTAATATGTGGCTTCTAAGTCTGTCCTCTTCTTTTTACTGTATTTTTCCAAATGCTTCTTTCTTCATCAATTTGCCGCAACACCTCTTCGTTTGTCACTTTATCCACCCATCTCATTTTTAACATTTTCTATAGCATCACATTTCAAAAGATTTTAATCTTTCCTTCTCAGATACTCCGATCGTCCAAGTTTTACTTCCATATAAAGCTATGCTCAAAACATATGCGTTCAAAAATCTTCTCCTGACGTTTAAATTAATTTTTCATATAAGCAAATTATATTTCTAACTGAAAGCTCGTTTCGCCTGTGCTATTCGGCATTTTATATCGCTTCTGCTTCGTCCAGCATTAGTAATTCTACTTCCCAAATAACAAAATTCTTCTACCTTCATAATATTTTCTTTTCCTATTTTTGTATTCAGTGATTCATCTACATTATTTCTACTACGTTTCATTACTTTCGTTTTGTTTTTGTATATTTTCATGCGGCAGTTCTTGGTAGTCCGTTCATTTTCTTCTAAATCTTTTTTACTCTCTGCTAGAATTACATCATCAGCACATAGTAGCATTTTTATCTTTTCACCTTGAATCTTTTAAATTGTTCTTTAACATCATTAACTGCTAGTTCTGTGTAAAAATTAAAAAGTAACGGGGCTAGGGAATATCCTTGACGGACTTTTTTACTACGGCTTCTTTCTTATGTTCTTCGATTAATACTGTTGCTGTTTGGTTCCTGTAAATGTTAGCAATTGTTCTTCTATCTATGTACTTGAATCGTGATTTTTTAAAATGCTGAACATTTTACTCCAATTTACGTTTATACAGTTATTTTCTAAGTCTATAAATGCCAAGGATGTTGGTTTTTTTTCTTTAATCTTACTTCTAGTATTAATCTGAGCGCTAAAATTGCTTCCCTTGTCCCTATACTTTTCCTGAAACCAAACTGGTCTTCTCGTAACACTTCTTCCACACTCCTCTCAATTCTTCTGTACAGAATTCTAGTTAAGATTTTTTATGCATGACTAGTTAAGTTAATTTTTCTCTAATCTTCACATTTATCTGTATATATATAAATATATTTATAATATATTCTAAATAATTATTATTAAAGAAGTTATAGACTCATAAGTAGCATCAGTTTTCGTAAGTATATACTGCATATACAAATATATTTTTTTCTTTTTTCACTTTGTTCGATTATAATATATAAATCAATTATAATATATAGGTGTACAAATAAAATACTTCATTTTATATTTGATTTTTTATCAATTTTACAAAATAAAATATTAACCTATACTTTTCCTTTTAAATCTGTTACAGAAGCACCAAGCGCGCTTTACCTAGTAGTAGAAGGTCGCCGATTAGATCCTGGTAATGAATTTATTCCGGTTAAAGAAAAAACGGCGTTGGAAGTCGAATGTGTGGCAGAAGGAGGTGTACCGGCAGGAGCGGCAACGTTAAGATGGGCGCTAAAAGGTAACGGATTGGAAGCGGTAGGAAGCGGCTTGGCACGGTCTAGGGCGACGATTCCTCATCTACAACGCGGACACCATAACGCTACACTTGTTTGTCTTTTGTTGCATCCTGCACTTCCTGGACCCGCAAACACTTCTCTACGACTTGATGTGCAATGTAAGTAGAACAAAACTTTTACTTTTATTTTAGGAGGAAATAGTCGGGGTTACTCTGCTGCTGCCGGACAACGATAGAGTCCGATGGTAGTTACCCTTTTCAAATCATATCACTGATTTATCAGATATAGCTTGATAAAACGGGGGTACTAATCTTCACTCGCAGAATCGGAAATGAGAAAGAAGAAACTTAGAGCATGTCGAGAAAGCAAGAAACGGTAATAAAGAAATATCTAGCGATGAACCGCATCACAAGTAATATAACCCCACCCAGAAGGTAAATACAATTTTCCGCCCTGACATTAGGCACCTTTCCTATAGGTAAGGAAATTAAGGAAGACCGTATGAAATGGAGCAGGACATTACTCTTAACCGATATTTCGTTCGATATAATATGTGTAAATACATTTTTTTCTCCAGAAATTGTAGTCTCAAAAACAGGCTCGGATTTTTTAAACGAACAAAAGTTAAACTATTAAGCGTGTATGCAATAACCATTTTTAACCAGTATCTCATTGGAAAATAAGGATTTTAAGAATTATACATAATTTAATAAAAATTAGATTGTTTTTTTTAAAGTCAGGATATGAATATATCATCGTGATTCATTCTGAATATTCTAGAAATCGTTCACCAAATCTGTACTGTAAAACGTATTAAAAAATGTTGGGAGTAATCATCAGAGTGTAAATATTAATAAATTTAAAACAAGCCTATTTTTCCCATGAAAACCGTCTGAAAACTTTACGTTGAAGATTTTCAATCAGACTCTATATTTGATTAAAATACTAAATATATCATTTTATGCGTAATTTTGAAAGTAAAAAGTTAAGTTTACTATAAATAACTTTTATTAATCTGTATATATAAAAATGTTAAGTTCGTTTGTGTACGGCTTCAAAAACTCAAAATGTTCTGCACCGATTGAGCTCAAATTTTAGCACGATATATAACCCGCATCAAAGATTGTTTTCATCTATTTTTAATAAATCTATCTATTTATTTTTAATTTGTACATTTTTAATTTGGAAATGTAAACAAAGGAAAACCAATCAGATCAATGCAAGATGTCCGCTGTCAAACACAACGACCAAATTTCTTTGAATTATATTTAACAGCTAAAACATCTGTATTTTATTAAAAAAAAACAAAAAAACACCAAAACAAAAAGAAAAGCCACAAAGAAGGACAACCGCAGTTGGTGATGATATGAATGATTCATATCGTATGAAAATGCCATGCCTGATCGGGATTCCAACTCGGAACCACCGGATTAAAGTCCGAGACGTTACCACTCGCGCCACGGAGGCCGGCAAACATATTCGTTAGGATCCGAATAAAAACACGACTTACCAATATGGCGTTGTGTGTTAAACCAATTTTATACGGACTATAATTACTTTTAATACGCGAAACCCTTTGCAATGATTGAACATTACTTAAACCTCTTCAAAAATTATTCCTTTTGTACAAAGCCACATTTTGATATCATTGTTTTTCTACAACAAGGCTGGAATTCTTTTCGTTTATGATAAGAAGCGTTGTCGAAGACAATAACCGAATTCGCTTCCAAAGGACATAATACACCGCTAAACTATTTCTAAATAATTCAAATTTGTGTAATTTTTTTTACGAATCGCGTTTTTATTAAAATCTCACCTTTTTCTCAATTGACCTGCGGGATTTTGTTTTCTTTGGAGACCGTAATTCATTAGTAGATTCATACTCGAGAATCACGTTGTACACTGAAGCAGCACAACTTCTACTTACGTTAGCAGCTTATTAACATCTGAAATCAACGCCGTTTGATTATTCTGTAATTTGTAAGCTTTACTCTGCTTTTGTAAGCATTTAAAATGATGTGTTTTTTCGCACGAAAGGACTTTTTTTCGCAGCCCACAAATCTTTATATATAAAAATGTTAAGTTCGTTTGTGTACGCTTCAAAAACTCAAAATGTTCTGCACCGATTGAGCTCAAATTTTAGCAAGATATATAACCCGCATCAAAGATTATTTTTATCTATTTTTCGCATCAGTCACATACCCGCGACCGCGAGAAAACAGTTTTTTTAACGGTCAGTTGTGTACCAGTGACCGCGCCATCTGCCGGAAGCGAGGGGAACACTCGCCATACTAGCTAACGACAACCGCAGTCACATGTGAAACAATACCTGTTCCCAATTACATTGTTTATTAACAAAAAAAAAAAAAAAAACGTATCCACTTGCATCTGATTCAGATTACTGTACAAACTGAATTAAATATTCACTTTAATCGAGGTACTTTTGTGTGATCGTGTCGTGATTGAGCTGCGCCTTTCACCAAGCTCTGAATTTATTAGAAAACGACCGACAGTGGGATATATGTATTAATAACGCATGCAACACTACACATCCAAACCAAATTCGCGCATTATTCGCAATTATATTGACCTCTTATTTCCCTTCATCTCCCACAGAGTTATGGGAAAGATATCGATCGCATATGGCTGAGGATATTTTGCTTAGAGTACGCCTAGAAAATACCAATATGACCATGGAATTTACAGAAGGCATTTACAACGAAGCATTGATAAATATTGAAGACAAGTGCTTAGCTATTGCAAATAAAGTTCTTAGTCAATTGGGAATGCCAGCACCTACCCGAGCTGCGATTGCTTCATTCGATGTGGATTTACGCCGTGAACAGAGTTACAACATTGGTGATCTTCAGTCATATGCCCAATCAAACATTCCCAAATTAACGCGTGAACAGAAAGGCATTTATGAACGCATAATGCAAATGATAAATGACGGAGTTGGGGGGATCTTCTTCTTGGATGCGCCAGGAGGAACTGGGAAAACATTCCTCATTAGATTGATTCTAGCAACGGTTCGATCAAAAAATGACAATTATCCTGTTGCAGAATATTAATCAGCCAAAACTCTGCAACGGCACGCCACTTGCAGTTAAGAAATTGATGAATAACGTAGTGGAAGCAACGATTTTAACGGGGCCTTTCAAAGATAAAGATGTCCTCATTCCTCGAATACCCATAATCCCGACCGATACACCATTTTAATTTAAAAGATTGCAATTCCCAATTCGATTGGCATTTGCAATCACAATCAATAAAGCTCAAGGTCAATCTTTAGAATTGTGTGGTTTAGATTTAGATGCGGATTGCTTCTCACATGGGCAACTGTATGTTGCGTGTTCCCGAGTCGGCAAACCAGATAGCCTTTATATCTACGCAGACAATGGAAGAACAAAAAATATTGTATATCCACAAGTATTGCAAAATTAAACTTTTATGAAACGTATGCTTTGTTTTGTTTCTCATTTCTCATCCATGCAACCACAATGTGCCACAGCGAAGCGTGGCGGGTAGAGCTAGTTATTTATAAGTTAAATCCGTATTTTTATATAAAAGATACTTTGTTCAAAAATCATTATATTTGTGGCATTAACTTTTTATTTTTATTAATCAAGCTTTCAACTTTAACTCATAGAAGGGAGTGCACCAAAATGTTGTACCGTTTCCCAAATTAATCTGTGTATTTTATTTTGAAAAACCGGAATTTAACTTCTATTAAGAATATTAAAAATATTTATTTATATAATAACAACGCAAATGCAGGCAATAATGCTAATTTTTTGATAAGATGATCACACCCTGTTAAGGAGAGAGCAAAAATACTAAACCATCTAATTATGACTTCATTGTTCTTATTCTATAACAAGTAACGCATTTTTTTATTCTTCCTCGTTAATATTTCATTTTACGAATATACAAAATTGATTAATTCCACTGGTTTTAATTATTCTACTTTAAAAAATATGTTTAGCTATTTTATCTTCATGGATTACATAGGCTCAAAAAATCAGAATAAATTATTTAAATTATGGTTAGATGAATAAACGATAAATTTACGTGAACGTTTTTTTTTCATTTATATATATAGTGTCCTTTAAAGGTGAGGCCACACTCTAGGAAGTGATTCCACTTAACATACTGAAAAAAAAATGTTAGTGAACATAAGTCCAAAAACGCATGTTTTTGTCTGTTCGCTATTTTGTGATTTAAAAAAAAGATTATATTTCAAGAACGGTCGGAGATAATACAATAAAATTTTGTACTTTATTTTAAACTAACATTTTTTAACAGGAAAAAAAATGATATCCACGATATCCGCTATGTCGGTTGAGGTCTACTTTTTGCAATAACTGTTGTTTGTCGTCGGATTTTTACGACTAAGGTGTCGTTTTGTTCACAAAAAATGCTTCATAATTTTTATAATAACAATTTGATAAATCTCATAATTCCTAATATATTTAAGATTGAAAAATTGAAACGACCGCCATTTTGAAATTTGTCAACGAAAAGTATCGTTTTTTTTCTATTTAATTTAATATTAAATATATTAATAATTTTTTTCTTAAAAATCACAAAATGACGGACAGATAGAAAAATATGCGTTTTCGGACCTATGTTCACTGGACATTTTTTCTTTAGTATGTTAAGTAGAATCACTTTCTATAGTTTGGTCTCATCTTTTAAGGACACTCTGTATACAACCTATATTTTACATAGGTTACTTTTTTTTCTGTTTAACCTCTGGAAATTACCGTTCAGATATTAATTCAGAGGATGAATGAAGATGATATGTATGACTGTAAATAAAGTAGTCTTGTACAGTCTCAGTTCAACCATTTCTGAGAGGTGTGGTTAATTGAAACCCAACCACCAAAGAACACCGGTATCCACGATCTAGTATTCAAATCCTTATAAAAAAGAAACTGGCGTTACTAAGATTTGAACGCTGGAAGTCTTGACTTCCAATTCAGCTGATTTGGGAAGACGCGTTCACCACTAGACCAACCCGATGGGTTACGTTTATGTTGATTATTCATTACAGAAAAGAAATTAATTACAATAAAATTACAAAAAATAGAGTTTTAATTATTAAAAATGTAAAGTACGATTATGAATGAAATTTAATTTAATAAATTCAGATTCTATTGCATAGTATTTTTAAATTATTCATCGATTAGCTATTTATTAGAAATTATTATGAAAATATAATTCAACATAGTTCAACTTATTTCAAATAACTTGAAATTTTGTGAAGAAGTTTAAATTTAACTTTAAGCTTAATGTACTCTAAACTTACAGTTCTACGTTCACAATCTTAAATATCAAAATAGCTCGTAAAAATTTTATATATTTTTTTTTTAAATATAAAAAATTACACAATAAACCATTATTTTTGAGAGTTGTTAGTTAATTTTTGCTGAGTGGCAATATTAAAAATCATTTTTGAAAAGTTTGAAACGTTATATAAAAATCATCAAATAAAAAAAAAATGAACGATAGAAAATAAATGAACCGCATTATGACAGAGTACATGAATACCGAATGTATAGAATATACAGGGGAATATGAACATTAAGCAAACTGCAAATTCACGTTAAAGGAAGATAATCGAGCGTACAGCCTTCTCTTGATTTTTATGGGTGGTCAAACAAGATTACTAAAATCATTCATCACTTTAAGAATTAGTGACTGAATGAGGGATAAAAATGGAAGGGAAGAAATGAGATCATTGCTTGAATGTAGGAAAATATGAGGGTAAAGCGATCGGTTATAACTTTTATTGTGCAGTCCTATAAAGTTTTAAGTAATAGCTAACACTTTATATAACATTAACGACAAAAAGACCTCTACACAGAATTTCGGTTCATTTATAAATATATTATTATTATTTGTTTATTATTAATAATATTAATAAAATAAAACTAATCGATTTATACTACTCACCATATATCTTTCACAATGAGTTTGTAACGTAAAAACTCGTTTCATAATATAATGAAGCATTAAGGGGAGACTTATTTTATTCTCAGTTCCAGCCAGTTTCCGTAAATCTACGCACAGAAATTTCTTAAAGAAAATTTAATTCCCCCTAAATTTTAAGATTTTAAGCCCCCTAAATTTTATGTCTATCAACCAATTTTTTTTTTTTTAATGCTTATATTTACAATCGCATCAACAATTACAGTCATTGGCGACTAAAGTAACACTACATGATCATAAAACAAAAATAAACGATAAAGAATAAACATAGACAAGTACTAACAACAACAAATACAAACTAAACTACATAAATCAGACAAAAATCACTAAATTGTATTCTTCATTCCACTGTAGGGGAGGAACCGCAAAAGACGTTTTATAACTTCCTTCTGGTTTAATACAAATTTCATATCTGAACCCAGGTCTAAGTTTTGTCGGATGGTTCCAAAGATTGGGCAATCAAACAGCAGATGGTGCACGAACCATTTGACCTCGGAAACCTCACAGATCTTCTGAGAGCCAAATATATGAGCGTGGGTAAGCCTAGTATGTCCAATCCTTAGCTGAATTAAGATGACTTAGTCTCTTCTGTTGCTCGGGAAAAGAGGTTTCTCAGCACATTCTCATTGGAGGACTCAGCAGCCAGAACCTGTTCCACTGAGCCAGCAATTTTACACGGACTGATCTCATGAAGTCTCTCTCACATGTCGATTTTACACGGTTGCCATTTATTGCAGCTCTCTTGGCTGCCTCATAGGCCCGTTCGTTCCCGACGATGCCATAATGGCCAGGAATCCATACTAGTACCACAGTGTTACTTATTCTTGAAAGGATATCATGAATAATCTAGATGATGGATTCAGAATATCTGCAGCTGAAGCTCTCAAGTACACTCCTAGAGTCGGTAATTACTAGGAAGCTGTCATCGGTACGGGTTTCGGTAACCTTCAAGGCGGAGTAAATTGCATAGGCCTCGCAAAAGAACACAGAAGAACAGGTATTAAATTTATATAATTTCTCTGTGTCAAGGAGTACAATAGAGCAGTTATATCCATCGGGCGAGACAGAGCCGTCTGTGTAGATGAGAGTGTACCCATTGTACTTCTTATCCATGTTGTTAAATTGGTCTCTAGCAGACTGGAAACCTGGGTCCAGTTTACGACTTCCAGATTATAAGTATACGATCTCTGGAGACGCGCTAACCAAGGGCGCCGCATCCTATTCCCTTTTCAAGCATCTTCGGGGCAGGCAGATCTAGTTCTTGGAGACAGCGAAGCAGTCTGAGGCTGAAAGACTGCGGTAAGGACATCCTTGCTTCAAGTAGCGAAGTTCGAGCGTGTCTGGTCATTTGCTGTGAGCAGTTGATTGCGTGTTTGATAGTCTGATATTTCCTCCTGTAACGCAGTGGGAGTTCATCGGATTCTACCAGTAAACTTGGTATAGGGTAAGTGGCGAATGCCCCTACTGACATGTGAATGCAGGTGTTGTTGAACCAATCTTAGTTAAACGTTTTTATAAAAATAAATTTTATAATTTATCGGTCTTTTTGGGTAATAACTACTGCAATTTCGAATCGGTTTTTCAACAAAAAAAATTAACTGATATTGGAGCATGTACTAATCAAAACGATGCTGCCTCCAACTGTGCCTTATATTATTACGGTAGTCATCCGGCGAATTGTGTAGTATTATAATAGTAATATCTATCATAAATTCAGAAAAATTCCCTTTCTGCAAAATTTATAAATAATTTACCGATCTGTTTCGATATATTAATAAGAATAACTAATGAATTATCATACTTTTACCAAAGAAAATCTTTTTAGCGGCTCAAAATAAAAAGAGTCAGCGTGCTCAAATCAGGCGGAAAAGGTGATTGAATTGACATCACCCGATATAGACATTTTTCGAATGGGAAATGCATCCTTCAGAATTTCGACCGTTTTACATCCTGTAGAGCATGTGAAACCCTCCTGTTGGAATCGCACATACTGGAAATCTTTTTACTGTAAACTTTAGATACACCTTACAATATCGGCCGCTGCACGATATCGGCACTCGGTAAAGATTATGGCACCCAAGATTATTATTGGTTTACAAACATCTTCGAAAAAATTATTCGATGACGCTGCCAGCAAACAATTGCCCATGTTTGACCCTATAAATATATAAAGGACGTTCGTGAATTGATTTCAGGTTCTCCGATCCCCAAAACTACTATTGTGCTGCTTTACGATCTGTGCATCGGTCATTCTTTTGAAGTTCCGAGGAATATTTTACTGAAAGAAATCCAAATATTTAAATAAAACCTTTCATTCAAAAGTCGCAAAGATATTAACCTTTTGAGCATAACGTCTTACTGAGGTGCCTGAACGTTTTCTTATATCATTACTATTTGTTTTCCTACGAACTGTCCAAACTCTGTCAGGATTGGACAAATCTTTTACCGTGTAATGCTCCTCGAACTTTCTTGTTAAGTACTGCTTTGAAGGCACATTATGTACACAATAAACACCGTGTAGTTTTTTCGCATGATTACAATTGACGATCTGTATCTTATAAAATATTTTTATAGCGAAAACAGGTTGCAATATTAACCTAGATATAATAAATTGTTGGTTTCCGCACTCCGCGACGATCGATACAAAGCTGATGGTATACTATTGAGAGCAAAGGGGCTAAAAACATAAAAAACCGCTCTAGTATTGTAGAGTTGAAATATAATGTAGATCGTAAAAACAGAGGGCACAATTAAATTAAACTGAATTAAAAAATAAATAAAACGAATAGTTAAACTGTTTGTAATAACTTGAATGTTGTAATATTTGAATATAGCAAACATTTAAAACGAAATTTGACGCTTTGTTTAATATAGATTACGTTGTTATTAAGGACAATCTTACACGGTTTATAACCTATTTCGTTTTCCAGTAAAGTGATTTATTTAACTAAAACTTATTTAAAAGAAAGTTGTAGATTTTTGGTTCCCCTTCTACGAAGAGACTATATATTTTGCTAAGATAACTCTAATAGCTAACAGTTAAAGAGAAAAAATTATAAAAATCTCTTCGCCGTTTTATTATATAAAATCTCTTCGCCGGCGAAGATATATTTATATTTCTTCGCCGGTAGAATTTTCGGTAGACAAATGCATCTAATCGCTTAGGAATTGAAAGAAACTGAATGTTTATAGACATCAAATCGCTGGGCATCCTCGTGCTAGACTTGAAAACATAGCTTTCTGAAGAAAAACTTCTGATGTGAATCCGGGAAAATCAATTCGCTGATGTAACTTGCCGCTTGAGAAGCACCATGCAGTAAATTTAAAAAAAATATTTCTATTTTAGCGCTTAACATGATTCAATTCACTGAAAAACTCAAGCCAACAGACCATTCAAAATTCCGAAAACCTGTCGATTGGATATTTAAAAAAAAGATACGAATGGCAATTTTTCGAAAAAAAAATCTTCGAAGATGTAATTTATTTTCAAATGAACCTGTCAACGACTAAAATTGCCGGATTAAGTTTACAGAGAATAACTGAGAGATTTATGACAAGCTGTTCCAACGAGCCACACTTTGGTGTGCATTTTGGACTGAATGTCGTCGGGCCAATCATTTTTCTAAAATCAGGCTGAAAAGACGTAAACGTTAGTGATGAAATTTACCATAATATGAAATGAAATTTTGTAGCTCCTACTGAACGGTACGAATCTGAAAGACATGTAGTTTCAGAAAGCAAACGAAAGATGTAATACTGCCTACGAAACAACTGATTTATTGCAAGGAAATTTCCTGCCCACCTGATCTCCCACAATATCAAAACTGATATTATTGGTCGAAGTCTTGTAATTTGATACCATTCGACTTTTTCCGTTGGCAGTCTATGAAATTTCGTGTTAATGGAACAAACCATAAGCAATTCCTAACCTCAAGAGGGAAATTTGAATTGTTTTTTAAGAAATTGAGCCGAAATTTAATTGGTTTGCTTGGCATTTCTTCCGCCACCACCCCATTCGTTCGCCCGAAAGCATAAGACCGAATGTTTGCCCCACAAATCGCTACTGAGCCTCGAAACAGTTTGGCGACTAGTATCATAACTAGCTACTAGAGCTAACCTAAAAGCGTGAGCGGAATAAGCGTGGTACCACTCGCTTGCGTGTCCCACCGAAAATATATGGAGCCGAAATTATATGAAAAATTATCCATAATCTAACCGAAAGGGGAAGATTAGCTTCGCGAAGAAATATTTGTTTACAATTGTGTTTTACAACTAACTGTAATATATGCAGTTTGTATTAAAATTAATATATCTATAATATTTTTATTAAATTACGGTCTTATTATAATATTAAATGATACCTTATTTATAGAAACTTATTACGTTTTTTTTTGTTTTCCAAGCAAAAAAAAGTATCAAACGTGATCTGTATAAAGTATCTTCAGGAGAATTGATAAAGAAAACCCCTAATCTTTTTTTCATACTTTGCGGGACTATTTTAGGCTGAATGCGGGGATATTTATTGATTAGACTTGTAAAACCGTGACGTTGCTAAGTTTTTTTATTCGTAGGCTTAAAAAGGTGATATACAATATTCATATTTAACAAATACATTTTTACCTAAAAAATTACAAAGCAATATAAAAAAGTAGTAATAAAAAAAATAATTATCTGTTATACTTAATTCCTTCCTAAATAAAGCCTGCAAGAAATTACCAAAATATTTTATAGTTTCAATAATTTTTCTTTGTGACAAATAAAATATCTAAACCTTTTTTTCCCTTGGAACAATAAATATATGTTGTGAAATGTCTATGATTGACTTGAAGGAGAAAACGTCAAAAAGCAGTTAACTCCTCTACAGTTCTTTAATTCGAGCTGGCACAGTGAAACAGCCGCCGATGGATGATAATGAAATTAATTTTCTGTAGCGTATGAAAAAATGTCATTCCTGTCCGAGACAAGAACCAACAATCTCCGAATGAAAGGCGAAGATACCATCACTCTTCTACGGTGATTAGCTATAGTTTTAATATAACAATACTTTTTCACATTCAGCAGTTATCAAGCAATAATCGATCGATCTACAATTACTCTATACCGCAAAAAAATAGATTTATAATATACAGTTTTATATTTTCTTTAGATTAATATAATTTTATTTCGTATAAAATATTATTTTAATGTTTAAAAGTGTTTTTGTTACGGTGCATTAAAAAATAAACAGAATAAAAGGAAAGTATGAAATAAACTAATCAATGGCTAAAACCAAGATTCTTGGGTTATAAAAAGAATAAAGAATAGTAAATATTAAAGAAAAAGAAATAAAAGTATTTTTTCGGTGATGACATGTCGATAAGGGCTGTCACAAGTTGGGACTGAAAACACAGTCTTCTTTGTAAAATTCAGTAGATAAGTAAAAAAACGGAGATATTGAGTGTTTTAATGTTTAAAAACATATATAAAAACAATATATTTATTTAATGTATTATATGATGGAAGATTAAATCCTTTTTTAAGGGGATATCTATAATACGCGTATAAAAGTATTATGGAATGATAAAATATTATTAACGAAGGTGATCGATCATTAATAATATATATATATATATATATATATATATATATATATATATATATAAAATACAATGTTATTAATAAACTAGATAAACTCTAAAACATATATTTTCTATTTTATAGGCAAAAAGCTCCTTATTTATTAAAAAAAAACCGGAACCTTTAAAAAAAAAAACACAACACTTTAATCGTATTTATTGTGTTCAAGAATTATGAGCCATAAAACTATCCTATTTATACAATAAATGTACACAGTGTACAAAAAAATATCGGGTTTTTAAATCTATTTAATATCTCTTATCTTTGACTTACAATAAAGAATCACAAACAAAAAGGAAAGAATAACTCTTACAGTTTATCCCTACAAGAATTCGATGTAGCACTTATTGTCACGCGACACGCATCCAATCGATAGGAAAGTTCGTCCCATACATTAACCAGCATGACTGAAATAACGGAAGCGATAGCGACAGCATGCTGGATTACTTCAGTATTATTGGTGTAGCGGATACTTTACTCCAGCAAGACTGGAATAAATCGGCTAGATCAGTAAGTAGCGAAGGCACATACACAAAATTCTTTATAATCCAAAAGGAAAAAATCATTTGAGATCATATCGGGTGATCTTGGAGGACAGCAAAACGTCAAACGACCGATCCCGTACAGAATTATGCGAATGAGAAGGATTCTGTAGTCCATCTTGCAGTTAAGGAAAGTGTCATGTACGTGCATATCCAAATACGCAACTCCTGTTACACTTGCTTCCGCGAAAAATAATTGCCCGTAAACTTTCCGTCCGGATACTGCCCAGAAAACATTTAATTTTGGGGAGTCCCTTTCATAATGAAAGTGTTCATAATGATTTTTTGACCGCCACGCTCGGACACTGCGCCTGTTAACTTTTTAACTAAGATAAAATGTCGACTCATCATTAAATGTAATACGGTCAAGAAATTTGTCATCTTTGTGCCGCAACATTTCGATCGCGAAATCGGTATGCGTAGCATAATCGGTAGGCTTCAAAGCCTGCAGCAGCTATTAATGGAATAGGGACGCATATGTAAGGCAGTCATTACCTCTAATTCACAGCTGGCCTTCTTAACAGATTCATTAGGACTACGCAAGAAAGACCTTCTGACACGTTCAACACTTTCTTCAGTCACGCTTGGTCTTCCTGTACTCTTCCCTTGACACAGTAATCCGGTCGTTTCAAACTTATTATGCCATCTACGAATGTTATTGTCACTTTACGGACCACATTTAAACTTTTTACGAAACGCACATTGAACTGTAACTATAGATTCTCTTCTATCGAATTGCAAAACATAGAACGTTTTTATTCAGGAGTCGCCAGCTTTGCTAGTGGCGCTTACAGGCGGAAAGATACCGAATCAATCTACGACCATATGCGCATTTAAAACTGCTCCTTTTGCTCTTTGATTCTAAAATTAAAAGGCTAAATTTCTAGAATGTATGACTAGCCTTAAATCAATACTGTACACCTTTCAAGAAACATTATAACAAACTAAAACGCGACATTATTGTTTATACACCCTATAATTATTCAACGAACGCCTAAGCTATGATAAAAAAAAATTGATCTGATATAATACATAGATTCTCTGCAGTATTATGAATTATTGTCTGAAATTAATGAATGATAAATAAGATAATGATTTTCAAGCAGACGAACGTCGCTATACATGAATACACTTTACAATATAATTATATGCATGAATTATCATTATAAAAATTTCATTACTAACGTGAGACACCTTGCAGTGTATATCAACGTTACAAGTGCTTTTTGAGTCTCCGCTAAATTAATTATATTATCCGATTCATCAATTAATATTTATTTGTTTTTATATATAGATACGAAAGTTTACTTGTTTGTTTGTAACAGCATCTCGCGAGAACCAACCGACCGATTGCTTTAAAATTTTCAGGATATATTTGTGTTGTCTCAGGAAAGATTTTAAGCTATAGATCGAGGCCCTAACCTCCTTGGGGGTGAAGTTGTGAATTAAAGATGTTCATTAAAGAAACAATAATTAATCCTGTTACTCCATTATATTTCTGCCATCATGGCAATAGAAATGTAATAAAGTAATGATAAATTAATTTTTCTTTAATGAATATCTGAAAAATATTTAATATTTACTCTGCCGTAGTTACATACATTATGTCTTTGGGAATTTTTCTTTTTTTCAAGTATTTGGAAAGTCTGTGTACTTCGTGCTTCGTCGTTTCTGTTCTCTTTTCTTTTTTTTTTTGTACGTAACGTCTCCCTTTCATTATTAATTTTCCTTCTTCCTTGTAGTTTTTTCAATCTTTTTCATTATCCTTTTAAAGAGAAGATGAATCGAGGACAATCATCAAGACCCGTTAAGCGTAGATGAATTTTACGAGAACAAGAACTCAAAGAGGAAAGAGATCAGCGCCCAGAGGTTGAAAGAATATATAAATGCGAAAGTTTTTCATAACCGTGAGGATAACGAACGCGTCGGGTGTCCAGAGGGCGGAGCCGCCTGGCTTGCCCTATCCGGGCGAGCGAAGCGGGCCCTGACTGGCTAGTAATGTAATATAATAAAAAAAAAAAAAAAAAAAAAAAAATAGAACTGAATAGAACTTTTTTTTTAATAAATCAATTAACCTGGATAGTTTTCCTATAATTATGTTTGTATTATTACAAGAGAAAAATGAAACATTTTTAGAAATTAATTTAATTTTTACAGTTAATTAAATACGAAAAATAATTAGTAACTCTACATTAAACTTTAAAAGGGCAGAGAAATAGTTCTTTTATGATATTTATACGAGAAAATAAACCATTATAATGAAATGTATTGAAAAATTATTTTATAAAAAATGTTTTATAAATTCCACTTATATTCTATTTAAAATATTTGAAGGTGAAATTTTTTTTCAAAATGAAATTTTTAAGTCGTGTTTATTTATATAGCTGTTTTATAAATATTTATTTTATTCACCTTCTTTATGTTCTCATTATTTATAGTATTTTTATTGAATTACATTTTTTTGTTAAGGTACTTCATAAAAAATATTTTTATGAAATTTAAATTGTCAAAAGAAAAAGTTACTCACAAAAAAAAATTGTTGTGTGAATGTCAGGATTTTTTCTATATATTTGGATGTTTTCAACACCAGGGAGATGTTTATCTTTCAGCAGTCAGACTGCTCTTACTGAAACTGGACTATTTATCTTTTGTGACTCGTTTTTACACGCCCAACAACTCCATTCATTTACCAGTTCAATGTTTTCACCAGTTTTTATGATCTTTCTTCCAGCTCTTCAAAGAACGGTATCGACTTTGCAACAGCAGCAGAATTCTCTTGCTATCTTTTTGTACCTATATAAGAACCGATTCTCCCTTTCTGAATCAGTACAAAATTAAACCCTTTATTATTTGTTTTACTAATATAAGAACCGTAAAATGATTTCAGAATCAGACAAGTATGCGTCAGGGCATTTATGAAAACTTTTTTTAATTTATTCTTCTAATCATAAATATAAAAAAAAATATGAATTATAAATAAAACGTTCCACCTTTTCAACATAAATTTTATTTGTAATAAAAGAAAAAAATAATTAAGCTAAAACTATAAACATATTTTACTAAATTAAATAATTAGAAAACTAAAGAAATTAAATTAAATAAAGAAAAAAAGTTACATAACTTTACTAAAATTAATTACAAAAGAGAAAAATGTATTATGAAAGAAAAGAATAAAGGAATAATTTTATTTCTATTTCTAAATTTAAATTTTCTAGATCGGTGTTAATTCAAGCTTCCCAATTTAAAAAATTATGTAAATTTTACTTTCCCGTCTAGATAGCGCTACAACAGAGCCATAGCTTTAGAAGGGAAAGTATTTTAATCTGTACAATTTGGGCATATGCGGTTTTCACCGGATCTTGACGTTTTGACACCTAAGGAGCCGAACTAAAAAACTGGATGGAAATTTCCGGATGTTATTGTTTATGTATGTGTGTGTGTGTGTGTGTACAGTGTCGGCCTCTAAATCATATTTCCAGAACTACTGGACCGATTTTGACCAAAATTGAATTAAATACGGTATGCGCTCGCGCTTTAGTTAGATTGAATTAAATAAACGAAAAAAATATTTTATATAAATAAAATGATAAATATTGTAATTACGTTGTGTGTATGTGTGTGTGTGTGTGTGTGTTTGTGTGTGTGTGTGTGTGTGTGTATGTGTGTGTGTGTGTGTTAGTATGCGTGCGGGCGTGTGCTAGGTAGTAGCACCCGACTGCACAAGTGGAACGTAACTGCAGTTAAGAAAAAATCCAAAATCCATCCTTTTCTTTCATTATGAGCTTTTTTGGATACTTTTGGTTCAGTTGATTACAATCAAAAGGGGAGGTGCACAACTAGATGTAACAAAATTCTTAAATCCAAAATTTTAACATCCTACGGCTAATTTTTTTTGAGTTATGAGAGATACATACGTACGTACAGTCGTCACGCCGAAACTAGTTGAAATGGATTAAGTGATAGTCAAAACTTATATTTCCGTTGAAATCTGAAAACCGAAATTTTTCGCGAAAAAAAACACTTCCTTTACTTCATACAAGGAAGTAAAAAATATCAAGATTTTTAATATTTTTATTTTAAATAAAATTTACTTTATTCTAAAAGTAGACAACTTTTAATGATGTTTCAAGATATTCCTTGGGATCTTTTATATAAGTCTACAAATAATAAAAACAAATCGTTTAATAAAAGGCTTACTGATTTTTATAAAAAATATGCTCCAATTTGTATAGACAGTTTAACCCGATAAAAAGCCGTTTAGGTCCCTTCCTTTTAATTATTATCCAAAAGGAAAAGAGTTAAGGATATAAATAAGAAATGTCTTAAAAAGAAAACTGATTGTGAGTTAGGAAAAATGAAACATTTGTACATGGAACGTGAGATCAGCGGGTGAGGAAAGGAATTAAGAATTTATCAAGATCATGAAAAAGAAGGGTGTTGATGTAGCAATAAGTTGTTAAAGTAATAAGAAAAAGAGTATCTTAAAATATAAACAACTGCACAGTGATTTAATGTAGATTTGAGAAGTGAAATGAAGCCCCAACCTGTGGACGGTAGAATTCAGAAATACAAGAAAAAGTTGTATATAATTCCGTACACAACGTATGGATCCGGTATGAATTCCCTGTATGGTTGTGAATAATTCACAATAAATATAAGGAGTTTGAGACGGCTGAGAAAACGATGAAAGGACCAGTTTAATGAAACGATAGTTTTTGACAGGTTTACACTTTACTTTTAGAAGAAAAAGAAGATGCCTGCCTCTGGTTTACTTTTAAGACCAGGGTTTTCATTAGAAAATAGTTAAGTCAATTTGACAACATTTGAATATAAACAGGATTATAGAATATGCTTTAATAAAACCCGGATTTAAAAAAAAAACTTGATTGTTATTGTTTTTCTTTTTAATAAATAATAAGTATGAAATGTCTAAGATTAAACATTTCACTAAAATAACCGAATGATTTAACATGATTAAAAAATAATATCTGATAAAATTTAAGAAAAATTTTTTTCTTGTCCAAAATCCTACATTATGTAATTATTTTTTTTTTTAATTTAAGAAGAAATTTTGATATTTTAAAATTTCATTCCCGTATTACATTTTTTTTTCAATATCACTGATAGCATCAGTGAAAAATGTTTTTAAAATAATAAATATATCATGCGTTTCTTATATTTTCAATACGACGACGAGGTGGAATTTTCCTTGAGTAAAATTTTTCCTTCGTTACGAAAACCTGCTATAATAAATTCCATCCCTAATATCAATTGGAATGATTACCCGGTTGATAATAAAGACTTTTTCGTAATGATTCTTAACTGTTAGAAGTACTTCTACAAAATAAATAATTTTATAAATAAAATAAATATTTCGATTCTTTTCACTTAATCGTTTGAGGTGACCGATACATCCTCTATCCAGTGGACGATCGATTATCAGCCTTCAGCATTATTGATTCATCAAATATCAATAAAACAAATGGTTTTTGATAAATTATAAAATACGAAATTGAAGCATCGGATCGGAGAGTTTCAGTACCTGAAACTGTCCAAAGCTCTAACTAGTTTCTTACAATATTCATAAATTTGTTTACTTGTTATTTGAAATAATTTATCTTGCTAGCACACTCTTGTCATCGCAGATGTCGTAAAGGTTAATATTCATTCCAAAAAAATTTACATCTTAAACCGAATATTTATTAACATTAAGTACGACGTTATTCGTCTAGATAAATTTTACGATAACTCAGTTCAATATAAATAATTGTAAAAATGTTTGCTAATACATTATGAAAAGTCGACTCGTCCTCTGGAACATCTCATTCTACAAAAACTTAACGAGAAGGATAAGAAAATTACTTTCTTAATTTTGCCATAACATTGCGTTACGTTCTTCGTTTGTTGTCGTACGTGACTAACCATGATTTGTATTTACCAAAGCAAGGGGAAGGATAAAATATATCAATTTAATAAGCAAAGTCATTCATCCCGTCGTAATAAAACAGTAATGATCGAAAAACAGAAGAAAGAAGCCGAATAAAAAAGGGAGTACGAAAAGGATGTTCCTTATCACCGTTACTTTTTAATCTTAACATAGAACTAGCAGTTAATGATGTTAAAGAACAATTTAGATCCGGAGTAACAGTGCAAGGTGAAAAGATAAAGATGCTACGATTTGCTGATGAAATTTTCTAAAAAAGATTTAGAGATAACAATGAACGGCATGGATGAAGTCCTATGCAAGAACTACCGCATGAAATTAAACAAAAACAAAACGAAAGTAATGAAATGTAGTGGAAATAATGTAGATGGACCACTGAATATAAAAATAGGAAGAGAAAAAACTTTGGAGGTAGAAGAATTTTGTTATTTCGAAATGAAAATTAAAGATGAACGAAACAGGAGCGATATAAAATGTCGAATAGCATAGGCGAAATGAGCTTTCAGTTAGAAATATAATTTTCTTTGACCAAACATTAATTTAAACGTCAAAAAACATTTTTGAAAGTATATGTTTGGAGCGTAACTTTATATGAAAGTGAAACTTTGAAGATCGGAGTACCTTAGAAGAAAAGATTAGAATCTTTTGAAATGTGATGCTATATGAAAATGTTAAAAATGAGATAGTTGGATAAAGTGACAAATGAAGAATTGTTGCGGCAAATTGATGAAGAAAGTATCATGTGGAAAAATATAGTTAAAAGAAGCTACAGACTTATAGGCCACATATTAAGGCATCCTGGAATAGTCGCTTTAATATTGGAGGGACAGGTAAAAGAGAAAAATTGTGCTGGCAGGTAACGTTTGGAATATGTAACACAAATTGTTAGGGATGTAGGATGTAGGGGGTATACCGAAATGAAACAACTGGCACTAGATAGGGAATCTTGAAGAGCTAGATCAAATCAGTCAAATGACTGAAGACAAAAAATAAAATAAAATATTCACTTTATTAATAACTACTGGACCCAGCAACGCTTCACTATTGCCAAAATTTTTACCGTAGTTCAAAATTCACCAAACGTATAAAAACCCTTGCTAAATTTAATGTCATTGTATATATCGAGATATATCGTCTATATCGATTTTCATTGTCTATATCGATCGTTGTCTACGTCAATATATACTTCCTCAGACAGTTATGTGATTAAATATTATGTTATTTTATTATTAAATATTATGAAACTAATAACATGAAAACACTTCCGGGAGAAATAATAAATTGTGAAATTTTCAGTGAAATCGGTTAAGTAGTTTTTGATTTTTAGGGCACACACAAGACGAATTTTGTCTTTTATTCATGTAGATTACTCATTCTATGCACCGATAAATATATTTTTAATGTAATTTTAATTATAATACATCATTACAATTCGTTTATCTATATTTAAAACAAGAATTATATTGCTTTTCCATGAAAAAAAGTAGTACTTTTAACTAAATTAATTAATAAATTGAATTATATAATATCTACAACACAACTGAAATTTGAATGTTACTGACAGCTCTAATGGAACAGGAGCGCAGTTGCCATCCAGGAAAGTCTGTAATTTGCAGAACCACATCAATTAAATTGTAAAACCTTTTTAAGATTTATGGTTAATACTGTACCTTTTATTTTAATAAAAACTAGTAGGGTGTAGTTGTATACACCACATCTATGACATCATTATCGCCCACTTTTTTGCTCTCTAAGTTTAAATAAAAATAAACAAGTTTATTTTTTTATATTATTGTATAATGTTTTACAACTTAATAAATGAAATTTTACACAGCAACTTCTTTAAAAGCATAATTGTAATCTTGTGAGGTTAAAGAGTAATAATGCGAATTAAAAAAGTAAAATAATTAATAAATCAAAATTATTTTTATTCTGTCCAATTTTTATTTTTAACACTGTATCTGTACCTTCCGATCCTGACACATCTGTTTCCTGATATACATTCCTTTTATTTCTTTCATATTCTCTCCTTTCTCTTACAACTCTGCCAATTCACTCCTTCCGCATTCTCTCCGAAATTCTTCATCCCGTCTACATGACGGTCTTCCTGTATTTCTTTTCAGCCACCTCTGACGCCAATTTAGTACATTTAGCATCCATCTATCACCTTTGGCTTTTATTATAGGAGTATATTCAGCCCGATTCCATTTTCCCTCGAGTATTACTTTAGTTGTCTTCCAATTTTGTTTCTTCCGCAATTCATGTCTTAATTTTTTTATCTCGTCTATGAACTTCTATGATATACTTTTGTTCATTGATCGTACGTTTTCTTAATTATTTATGGATTATTTTCTGTTGACATCGTTCAAGGTATAAAACCATAAATCATAACTGGCAGCTCATACTTTTTTTTTCTTCAGTCATGTGACTGGTTTGATGCAGCTCTCCAAGATTCCCTATCTAGTGCAAGTTGTTTCATTTCAATATACCCCCTAATTCCTACATCCCTAAAAATTTGTTTTACATATTCCAAAAGTTACCTGCCTACACAATTTTTTCCTTCTACTTGTCCCTCCAATATTAAAGCGATTATTCCAGGATGCCTTAATATGTGGCCTAAAGTCTGTCTCTTCTTTTAACTATATTTTTCCAAATGCTTACTTCATCGATTTCCACTACAGCTCTTCGTTTGTCACTTTATCCACCCATCTGATTTTTAACATTCTCCTGTAGCACCACATTTCAAAATCTTCTAATCTTTTCTTTTCAGGTACTCCCATCATCCAAGTTTCACATTCGTATAAAGCTACGCTCCAAACATATACTTTCAAAAATGTTTTCCTGACGTTTAAATTAATTTTTGATGTAAGCAAATTATGTTTCTAACTGAAAGCTCGTTTCGCCTGTGCTATTCGGCATTTTATATCTCTCCTGCGGAGTCCATCTTTAGTAATTCTACTTCCCAAATAACAAAATTCTTCTACCTCCATAATCTTTTCTCTTCCTATTTTAACATTCAGTAGTCCATCTTCTTTATTTCTACTACCTTTCATTACTTTCGTTTTGTTCTTGTTTATTTTCATGTGGTAGTTCTTGCGTAGGACTTCATCCATGCCGTTCATTGTTTCTTCTAAATCCTTTTTACTCTCAGCTAGAATTACTATATCATCAGCAGATCGTAGCATCTTTATCTTTTCACCTTGTACTGTTACTCCGCATCTAAATTGTTCTTTAACATCATTAACTTCTAGTTCTATGTAAAGATTAAAAAGTAACGAGGATAGGGAATATGCTTGTCGGACTCCCTTTCTTGTTACGGCTTCTTTCTTATGTTCTTCAATTATTACTTTTGCTGTTTGGTTCCTGTAAATATTAGCGATTGTGCTTCTATCTCTGTACTTGAACCCTAATTTTTTTTAAATGCTGAACATTTTATTCTAGACTACGTTATCAAATGCCTTTTCTAAGTCTATAAATGCTATCTATGATGGTTTTTTTTTCTTTAATCTTACTTCTACTATTAATATTAGCGCTAAAATGGCTACCATTGTCCCTATACTTTTCTTGAAACCAAATTAGTCTTCCCCTAACACTTCTTCCACTCTCCTCTTAATTCTTCTGTACAGAATTCAAGTTAAAATTTTTGATGCACTGCTAGTTAAGCTAATTGTTCTGTATTCTTCACATTTATCTGCTCCTGCTTTCTTTGGTATCATTGAACTCTTTTTGAAGTCTGACGGAACTTCCCCTTTTTCATAAATATTACATACTAGTTTGTATAATCTATCAATCGCTTCCTCACCTGCATTGCACAGTAATTCTACAGATATTCCGTCTATTCTAGGAACTTTTCTGCCGTTCAAATCTTTTAACGCTCTCTTAAATTCAGATCTCAGTATTGTGTTTCCCCTTTTATCCTGTTCGACTTCCTCTTCTTCCTCTATAACACCATTTTCTAATTCATTTCCTCCGTATAACACTTCAATATAATCCACCCTCCTATCGACTTTGCCTTTCGTTTCATACTTATATCTACTGAAATATGTTGTTTAATTTTCAATTTTTCAATTTCAATTTTTTTTTTTCTGATGAATTAATTCATCGAAGAAGTAATCCCTATATTTATTTTAAATATACGCCTATACTGCTAAATGTTGTTCATTCCATCAAACTCCTTCTATCGTTTTTTTTAATATTTGTCCATCGCTCTCAATTCTCTTTCTCTAATTAGGCAAAACTCGAAAAGAAGTTTGAAGGGAAGACAAGAATCGATGCCAAGAAGTAAAACTTTACTTATTCCTTTCACACTAACTTTTATACTATACAATGCATAATTTTTGTTTTCGATAAGTTCGTCAAAAGGTCGAACTTTCTGGTTTCCTCCAATAATTCTTTCATCATTTTACTGACTTTCACCAAAGAGAGTCGTGCTTATGTTTTGCGAGCCGAAACTCGCTAACAAACAGTTTTCTGACCTATATTTATATTGAACGTTATTCTTATTTCTGGCTACAGAATCATCTTCTGAGAGATTGCCGTGCAACTTGGAATCAACTGGCACACATTTAAAAAAAAAAATATATATGAAAATAGTATTTATTAGACTCGCAGTTGCCAAGAGGATTGTGTTTTGCAAAAAGTTAGCATGAGACATTTTGCTACAGACAGACCTAATTGCTTTAAAACATATCAAAAAATGTATAATCTTTTATCATTTTTTCTGAATTATATTATTAATACTTACTATTATTATTTGTAAGATTTTAAATTGAAACTTGTTTTAAAATTCGTTCTAAGTGTCCATGCTGCTTGAGTTTCCAGTTATACCATCCTCAACATTCAAATTTTAATAATATAATAAACACTTTTTTATTTTTAAATGGTAAAATAATTTTTATTGCAGATTTCTAAATATATGTTAATATTTAATTACTTTCTTTGTATTCTTAACTCAAATTTAATTAAAAATTTTATTTAGTTTTTATTAAGACTTAATTAAGTCCTAGCATCTACTAAATAAAAGATGATATATTAATTCGTTCTATACTTTATAAGAATCGTAAATAGTTACCTACGATCTCGAAAAGTCCTGTTTTAGCTTCAAGCAGAAAAAAACTTTTATGTAACCACACAAAAAACGCACTCAACAGATATTATTTTCTTTAGCACGACGCATTCAGGATATTATACCAATTATCATTAAAAAATAATCTATTAGTAAGCTTTCTATTCTGAATTCATAGAACTTTATTTGTAACTTAAGTCTTAAATCTTTTAACAAAACTTTCTGATTAAAAATTTATTACTTGACTTCATAAATTTGTAATATTCTTGAAGATTTTGTTTAACTAAGTTTAACTTATCTTAATGCATACGAATATCTGACACAATTACTTTAATATTACTGTAAATTTATGATCTTATTGTGGGTTGTAGAATACAGTTAACATATTTTCATTTATACAATAAAATTTTTATGATTTATTATATTACCAGCGCAATTAAGAATAATAATAATTTGTAGTTACTTATTTTTTTATTTTATTTATTAATCGGTTATTAAAAATAAAACAGTTACGAAAGACGGTTCAGTGACTTGCTGAATATTGAGTCCTGATAATTGTCAGGACTTAATTTTTCCAGTTAAAGAGATCAGGTGGTAAAATATTTATAAAAATATAATACTTATTTTCTCGTAATATTTTATTTTTATATTTCCATTTTCAATAAAGGTAACCTTTATTCAAACTCATATCGCATTTATAAAAGTACTTATGTTTACTTTTTGCTCTTTTATGTTATGATAAAATTGTGTTTTATTGTAAGTAAATTGGAAAATGTACGTTATTTTTCTCCATTACTTACAGTATTATAATAATGCTTTATAAAGACTATATTACATTACACGACATGTGGAGGTGCCGAACATTTATTCGTTTATAGATATTTCCTGGATGTAATAACATTTACTCCAGTTATTTATTAACAACGTATCAGAAGTAAAGAAAAACGTGCTTGCATGTATAGTTTTTTCATTAATAAAAATTTATTTTAAAATAAATTTGATATAAAATCAATTTAATTTTACTAATAAGCTGATTAAAATAATTTTTAAATTATACCAAAAAATAAATAAGATGTAAAAGATATCCTACGTATATATATATTCTTTTTTTTGGTAGAAAATTTTATTTACAATCAGTTTATTTACAAAAATTATGAGTAAATGAAATGGTTTGAATGAGAAAATTTCCAGTAAACCTTTTCAAAAAAACTTACATAAATTTTGATTACTTTTCCATGTAACCAAAGATATACATTATGTGTACGTAAAATATATCATACACTGAGAAAAAATAAAAAATAGTACTCTACGAAAAGAACACAACAAATAATAGAATACACAAGGACATAAAAGAGCACAAAACAAACAAAACATGATCAACAATTCTGAAAATATATGATGAAGCAAAAGGCAACAATACTTAAGGGAAAAAACTCTTACATTACACATCACACAATATCTCCTAGATCCAAGTTATGGAGACGTTCCAAGTGTCATATTCTCACTATTATCCAGCAAGTTCACAGAAAGACAGTTACATGGTTGTTAAGCCGTAATTAATATTTCGAATTAAATGGTTGAATTTCTTCATGAACATACAACTCCGAATATTCATTGACCTCGCTCTTCCTTATACAATTTATTATGAAACCGCTGGATAATTCCAACGTCGCTTTTACTTGTCGTTCTCCAAAGCTGGATATTTAAACCTTATTTACACCTAATGTTCAGCCGCTCTTGTAAATTATGTTAACATGTTGTACTATATTGTCCTGTTCATAATTATGTGCTGTGTAATTTTGTAATATTACAAAATGGATATATATTTTGTATGAGTCGGTGGGGGCAAGGCCACTGTCATACTCGGAACGAGAGTACTACCGAGGGCTACAGTAAGGGCATGTATTTCTTAGCATGTACAATGTTGCATTGTTTTGTACTATTGGTACATGGTATCTTGGTATTATCCTGTACGGCACTGTTCTAATTTTTATGTACCGTGTAATATTGTAATAGCGTAATATTGTATCATAAAATTGTATTACGTATGGGTTTGGTGGAGACATGCCTCGAAATGACGGGAAAAGCAAGGGGATAAAAGACGCCGTATTTTATATAGGTTGTGTGTAAAAAGTAAAAGATACGGGATACGAAACGTGGGAAAATTCAGGGCCAGGGAGGCAGCCTCTATGTCTAGGGTGCTTTGGCTTGCTCACATGCAAGAATGGGTGGGTCGGAGTTCCCTGATGATGACATGGAGACCCTCAAGGTGTGTGAATCGCGAAGGATATCTGTAAGGCATGTCTGGAGTGTGTACTTTAGGGCCGGGGAGGACAGCCCTCCAGCGAAGCGGCACATCGCGGCTGTCCGGAAGAGGAGGTCGACGTGTTCCTATGAGGCTCGGGGGAGCCCTGTTGGGAAAACCCTCTGACGAGGGTAAGATAGGGAGGGCAGAGACTGCTGCCACGGCACCCTGAGACGATCGAGTAATGTCTAAAGGGCCGGAACCCGTTGCCTTAGGGGGTGTAAACAATAAGGAAAAAAATGTTCAGCCGCTTCCTTTTTCCCCTTATCTACAGTTGCAGCACAGGAAAACTTAATTACAGTAAAATTTATGTAATAGAGAAGTCAGAAAACCAAAGAATAATTTTTTGAGGTGCGCTGTTAATATGGATCGTTAAAAACTAGGTTGGTCGATAAGTATCAGAAGAAGAGGTAAAAGACAATTTTTTTTTTGTTTTTAGTCTGCGGGACTACCATTAGGTATTGTTTCTGAGGATGAAATTTTTTAGCGCGTGAAAATGCCATGCCTGACCGGGATTCGAATTCCGGGATCTTCGGATGAAAGGCCGAGACGCTACCACTCGCACCACAAAGGCCGGTAAAAGACAAATTTGAATGGAAAAGGTGTGATGGAAGTATCTTGTAAAATGAAATGATAGAAATTAAATGAATCCGCAATTGATCCATATGTTGACGAGTATATTAAATCAGACCAAAATATGTGAATTTTGTTCTAAAATGAAGTGGGAAGAGACCCGGCAATTTTAGTTAACGAGGAGGAAAAAACATTACGGCTGAGAAGGAACATTATAGTATGTAAATATGCAAGTTATAAAATATGTAAAAAAATTCTACTCTGATTAAAATTTTGTGATATGGTAATCGTACCTCCCCACCCACTTGACCAATTATAATCAAAATTGAATGGCATCAGTGATGTATGTTTATAAGTCATTAAACTATTTTTTTTTTTGTCTTCAGTCATTTGACTGGTTTGATGCAGCTCTCCAAGATTCCCTATCTAGTGCTAGTGGTTTCATTTCAGTATACCCTCTACATCCTACATCCCTAACAATTTGTTTTACATATTCCAAACGTGGCCTGCCTACGTTTGGAATATGACATTAAACTATATATTAAAACAAATTCAATAAAAAAATATTTCCTTTTTGTTCATATTTATCGGATAAGATATCAAGCGAATCCATAACATATGAAAAATAAAAAAAACAATAAAATTTAGACGAAACAAATGCATCTATAATTTGATACATTGCTGATATCTCCTTTTTTATGGAACAGGAAAATAACCCACCGCTTAAAACTTTCCGGAACTATTCCCGATTGATAAATTCCGTTAGAAATATGCAATAATTTATCAATAAATTTAAATCGCGCACCTTTAAAGAAATTTTAGGTTATGCCTTTATCTACTGGAATTCTATTAAAATCAGTCTTCTTCAAAATAAGTTTTAACTATTCGATACGAAAAGGTGCAATCAAACCATCATTTACCATTTGATTTACTTGGCATTTCTTCCGCCACCACCCCATTCGGCCGCCCTAAAGTATACTTCCAAATGTCTCTGCCACAAACAGCTACTGAGCCTCGAACAGTTTAGCGACCACTATCCTAAATAACTCCTAGAGCTTATCTAACAGCGTTACCGGAATAAGCGCGGTGCCGTACACCACCGGTTTACGTGTCCTAACCGCTCACTTGTCATATATTTGCTAAAATGGGAAGGCGCACCCCGTCAACTGCTAAAAATATCTATAACATCTATAAATTAAAATTTATTTCGTCTAAAGAGCAATTCGCTGCCACGCCTAGGCCGCTGAATGCCAGCAAGTACCTGTCCACCATTAAAGCGCTTGGAGCCTTAATCTGGCTGGTAGCCAGCCATATCTCTCGGATAGCTTCCTACAGCAGCGCGGTAAGAGTATTTTTCCTTACGTAAACTACTGATGTCGGTTGAACAAAGCAACCGCACCAAGGAACTCCCACACGGTCCGACAATGCGACTCTCGCAACATTGACCCGCCGCTTGTGAGTTGCCAATTTACCCTTTGACCTCTAAGTTCCAGGGTGCCTCTGTCTCTGCTCCCCCCCCCCCCCCCCCCAAGAGCAGGGCAGTCAAACATCAGGTTTTTATTTGACTGGACCTCCCCGCAGACGCACAGTTCATAAGCTGCCAGGCGGAACCGAAACAGATATTGTTTTAAATTACATGGTTGGTGAGCATCTGGGCACCCATTGTCCTTAAAAACGAGCTCCAGGCATACCATCCCCCAAATCCTGTATAAATTTATACATTAAGTGGTAAATTAATCATTTACCACTTATGTCTCGGCGTAATTTATTTTACTTGTCGTCATGTCTGGATTATGCAAATTTTGAAAATCCGTTACATCCTGAAGTCGGAATCCACCCATGGGAAAGATGCTTTACTACTCGAGGCGACGACCTGGCCTTTTAAAGTCTGTAGTCTTTTACATCCTTGAATGAAACGATATATTTTCCCAGTATTCTTTTTTTCTATTTCTGGGAACATAATTCTCTATTCCCCTTTTTTAAATGTAAATAGACGCTTTCGAAGTTTCAAACATTCTGAATCAAACCGTACTTGTTTATAAGAAAAATCTTTTTTTTTCCATTGATTTTGCACACTATTTTTTATAATTACATTTAACAAATTCACACTTATTATACTGTCATCAGTCCACGTATATTCCTCCATTCGCTTTCTTACAATTCGCTTATACTATTACTACTACAACCTTTGCGTTTTTAACTTCGGAAGCAACGGAAGTATCTTATCTAACCGCATATTATCATGATTAATTCAAAGTCTCTTAACTACCGGAAGATAAACAGAAGAATTGATAGGAAGTACCTCAAACACATCCACGATAGGTTAAAACCGCTCTGATGTAGCATAAAGATCAATTACAAAAGAACCACGCTGGCTGATAAAAGTGTATTCGTCATTATTATTATCCTTTGTATGACCGTTCATCAAAATAAATTAAATCTTCAAGTCCGTAATCCAAAAAATCAATGGATTACTCCTTTCCATTCTTATTTAACATCAAATCTTTAGAGTTTCTGAAATGTTGAGGTAAGTGAGAAAATTGACGTTGAGTATTGAATCCGCTGGTAAAATTTGGTTTCCACCAATTCGTGCATTCATACCACTGATTACCATAAAATTTCTCACCGAATACTCATTGTTAAACTATACAATTAAAGTCCTAATTCCAACATTGACAATTCAAATAAAATGGAAAGATACGATAGTCTTGAATTAATAAAATCAATCCTGTATAAAATCAATTTGTGATAATTTAAAAAATTTTTATGTATATCCATGAATTTTCACCTTTTTTAATCCAAAAACAAATCCTCCTCTAGCTCATCCAGAATTGGATCACTTTACTACCGGTGTCCGCAGCAAATTGTAATCTTCTAACTTATCTTTTATAACAACGAAACCGGATTCATTATCTAGAAAAGTATAAGATAGTATACATATTTCAAATCTTTTTTAAAAAACTAGTAAAATAAAATTACATATTTTAGATTTTATATCACAAATATTATACGTTACGATATTTACATAATCGTATTTGTTGTAGTCCAAATTTAAATTCTGCTCACATCTTGGATGATTTAACGGAAAACTGGGACTCCCTCCGGGAACGATAAAAATTGGGAATATTTCCCTTTATGTGTGCCTGTACAGTTCTATTTTTTTTCCTTTAGTCCTGATCTGTCTTTATAACTTCAACTTCCGGTTTATATTCTTAAATCAATTCTTCATACGGATAAAATTATCAATCAACAATCCATTATCTTGTATTTTTTTAATGTGCTCGTCTCCATTTAGTTATGTCATCATCTCGAGTAAATCTTCATACTTAACTCAGCTTCATAATATCAATCCAGGTTTAAGTAGATATCAATCCCTTTAAACATAATTCCATTCTGAAAAAAACTAATTTTTTTTTTCTCTAACGAGTTCCAAATAAACTTAGAATCCAATCTTTTTACAAAATTTAAATGAGATGGTATTAACTTTATTGATATGCTCTTGTTAAATAAATTCAATCGTTTATTACTTAATCGCCCAGGAATCTCGTCCAGAAAACACCAAAGTTTCGTCTGTAACACCAAAAAAACCAACCTTTTCGTCCTTTGACTTCTATCCATAATTTTTCTTAAATCTGCTAAACCATTCTGGAAGTTTGCGATTTTCGGCTTCCAGGTTAGCAATTTTTTGGTTTTAATCTTCAATTACAGAAACAAAAATTTTAATTGCAAAATAATAACTTGTTGGTGTTCAATTTTAAGATAATTTTTTCGCTGTTCCAATAAAAGAAGAAAAACAAAAAGAAAATATAAAAGATATGTTACTTGAATTTCATAAAATTTAATTTAAAAAAATACGAAACTACCTTGATGGATGGTTTTCACAGGTTAAATATAGCCAACTGTTATCAGGATTTTTGATACGAAATCGGGGTTTTCGCAGGGTTCAGTCTTGAGCCCGGTTTTGTATTTAATCTACTCTGGTAATCTTCCTAGCACGGATAATAACACTCTTTCGTCTTTTACCGATGACACGGCGATTATGGCAGTTGACGTTAACCCAACAGTAGCGTCGGAGAAACAGCAATCGGAGTTAGTCCTTCTCAGTTCAGAGAACGGCTAACTAAATGAATGGTACATTCATTTAGTTAGTTCTCCAAAGTCGAGTCATGTGACGTTTGCGATGAGAAGAGGAGTCTGGTCCCGAGTCTGCTTAGTTGAATTCATACCTCTCATTTGGATAACGTACTTAGGACTTCATATGGATTGCCGTCTAACACGGAAAAATCAGTGAAAGAAAAGAGAAAGTGATTGACTATCAAGCCTAGGTTACTAGGAACCTAGGTCCTAGGTTCTAGGTTATTGCTAGGTCTGTGTTATCGTTAAATAACAAACTGTTGTTGTATAAGGCGTTTTTAAAGTCTATATGGGCCTATGAGATACAACTTTGGGGTACGGCTATTGACATCATCCAAATTGTTGAGAAACATATTAAGAGTTGCCATGGTTTGCAAAGAACAAGGAGATCCGTGATTACCTAAGGATACCATCTATTCGCGAGGAAATTCATCGGTTAAGCTCAAAGTATACGCTTAAGATTAACGCGCACGAAAAAGATATATTGAATTAAGAAGATCTGCGTTGAATATCATCGTTTTCTTACTGAAATTTTGTTGATAAAATTTATGAACTACTTTAATTTAGTAATAATATAAAGTGTTTTGTTTTGTTGTTTATGAATTGTTTAATTTTCCTGGTTTTGACTTTGTTTCTTATATGAGACCAGTGTTAATTTGTTATATGTCTTATTTGTTTCTCATGTATGACTCGTGGCAATTTGTTACAATCAATCGCTTGCTCCGTTTTGGTAACCATTTAACTCTATTGTTCTCTATAGTTATGCTATGTTACGTTGCCATTTAACTTTGTTGTTCTTTATAGTTAATTGTCGGATTGCGTGTACTTTTTTACATTTACTTAAATTTTTATTTGTTATTTTTATGTTTGTTTTTATTGTACTGTACTTTGTTTAAACCTTTATAATGTCTCGGAAGGTATCACTGGATGCCTCCCTTTTACTGTACTGTTTACTTAAAATTTCATTACTCAGGAAACTGATTGTAAGTATAGTATATAAAAAAATCACGACAACTGTTTCGGTATACAGTACCTTCCAAAGATGTTACAAACAGAATACCAAACAGCTATGTGATTTTTTAAATAAATTTTGTGAAAATGAAGTAACATGTTATTTTTTTTATTATAACTGATTTTCATCGGGTAACGGCTTCATCAATCGATTGTTTAATAAAGGAAAAGGTTGTCCTGACAAATTAGTCGTTTTATCCATACTCTTTGTAATTACTGAATAGATTTTTAAATAATAATAATAAATCTGATTGAAAATATTAAATTACAATTATTCGAAATTATTAATATAAAAGTAGATGTTAGAATTTAAAAAATAACAGAAATAGACACTACACAAAGTTGTTGATGTAAAAAGTAATAAAAACAATAACAGTTATAATAATAAAGCTGAAAAGAATTTATAAACTAAATAACCCAGTCATCCGATAAGATTTAGCAGATAAATTGGAGTGGCACAACGCTTAACGTAACATTTATGCTGCTTGCAGAACAAATAAAAATTGGATAAATCATATAGTAAGATCGGACAAATAAATAAAATTTACAAAGTTACATAACCTTAAAAAAAAACTATTCCTATTAAACTTCTATAATTTATCAAATATATCACAGTTCATAATCTCAAATTATTCACAGTGACTCGCTGAACTGACTGAGTAAAATAACCCACAAAAAAATCAATAGAATCACTAAAATTAACAAAATATCAAAAGTTATTGTACATATCAACCTTAACTATGAACTCCACAGCGCAACCGATTATAAAAATAACTATAAGTTCATAAAACGAAACATACAAATTAAATGAAGAGAAACTTTTAAAAAAAATTAATCGGCAATTATTTTTTTAAACGACATCTAAAAAACAATAAAGGTAGATTTTTGCAAGTATGAAATAAACAGAACTTAAAAAGTAAAACCATGAATATTTAAAAGTACAATTGGGGAAAAACCAAATTTTTCAATAAAAATTTTTGGGATCCCTTGATCAAATGATGTTTTTACCTTAAAAATTAGACAGTATTAAAACCTCAATTGAGAAAAAATCAAAATTAATAGTAAAAGTATTGGGTCAATTATATTACTTTTTTTTTCGTTCCGACCCTCTTTGGACTAATTTACATAATTTAGTTTTTTCTTTTACCAAAACATCCTCATTATATCTGCTTCTTCTTTTCTTCTTTCTTCGCTCTACTTAAAATTTCTTTTAGATTTTTTCTTGAATCTTAAATTCATCAGCAAATTTTCTAAATCGTCTCTGTCATATATAAAACTTTTATTAATCTTTAGTTCTTCGAGATCTTATTCTCACTGTTTGTACAATCTGTTTTTGTCTTTTTTTTTCATTAATAGAATTAAAAATGATCTTTATCAATCTGTTATTATCTTATTCTTCATTTTATATAGATGCCCATAGAAATTATCCTTCTTTTACTCATTGTTTTTTCAATAATTTCTGTTTCTTGTTATAATTTTCCTGCTTTTCTTAATCGGTAAATTCCCCCTTGTTTGATGGGATCAAAAATTGACAGAGAAATACTGTTTAAAATAATGTATATTTAATCCGTTGATAAAACTTTGGAATTTTAATAACATATAAAAACTTTCATCGTATTGAAGCTCAATTTTCTACGACCAATACACAATAAACAAAAATCTGATGTGCACACCACATAACTTCCTTGTACGTCTATTAAACTACATATACATATTTTTTCTGGAGGTCTTATAAACCTAATTCATTTCAAAGTGAGACACAATCCTCCAATTCTTTAATAAAGTGGAGAGTTACACATTTGCATTACGGTGGGCACCAAATTTCATCACATTTTTTGGTAGTATCCATATCAGCATTTTATATTAATTTATATATTAATTTTGTTTCACGTCGCTCAAGTAGTATGTGGTGTAAGTGAGAACGTATTGAATCCGTAACCATGGACACATCGATTCGAATCCAACTTCCTATACATATATTTTCTTTAATTAAATATACTGATTTATTAATAAAATCAATATATTTTTGTACAGAGGATAATTTATGGCTTAAATTATACTATTTATCTGTAAAAATATTTTTTTCTGTAAAACTTTTTGAATTAAAATGAAAAGTACATAAAAGTTTATTCATAACTTTTGTTATTATTGAATTATTATTTATTGTATTTTTTTTACAATAATTATTAATAAATCAGTATATGTAAATTAAATTTTGATATATATATATATGAATATGAAGTCGGATTCGAAACAAATGCCTTCTTGTAAGATTCAAATATTTCATTTATTAATATTTTATTTGGCTTAGCTCTGAAACCAATGATAATAAGTATCACTTATGACATATCGTTGAAAAGCTCTCAATGACGGCTTATTACTGCAGTTAAGAAAAAGTATGAAATCCAGTTTTTTTCGATTTTGAGCTCTTTTGGTCCTGTCGATTGCAATCAAAATGAGAGCTGCATAATTAGATGTTACAACAGTCCTAAATCCAAAATTTCAATATCCCACGGCTAATCGTTTTTGAGTTATGCGAGATGCATACGAATGTACAGGCTTCACGCCGAAACTAGTCAAAATAGACTCAGGGATAATCAAAATGTATATTTCCGTTAAAATCTGAAAACAGAAATTTTTTGCGATTACAATACTTCCTTTACTTCGAACAAGGAAGTAAAAACTAAAAATGGCTAAAACCTCTCTCACTTTCTCAATTTTTTCCAAAATTTAATGCCATCAATTCCCCACAAATTTTTAACTGTTTATAAATGAATATATCTCGAGATATTCCACGGATATTAATCAAAATACAAGCCAACACATTTACATACATACACTTTACATACGTAGGATATATATTCCTGAAATTTCTATAATTATTTTTTTTGTTTTTTAAAGTGGATTAAGTTTTTCAGTCTTACAAACCGCGGTACCCAAGATTTTGGTCATTCGCTATATTTTTCCCTTTATAGTTATGTTACCCTCCTCTATGAATCATGAGACCTTGCCGTTGGTGAGGGGGGTTGAGTGCTCAGGGATACAGAGTAGCTGGACCGAAGGTGCAACCATATCGGAGAGGTATCTGTTGAGAGCCACACTAAGGAATGATTCCTGAAAGAGGGCAGCAGCTCTTTCAGTAGTTGTTAGGGGCGTGAGTCAGGACGACTTAAACGGCTGTATCAACATTACTCAGTCCTCTGAGTACTGCGCAGCTGAAAGCAATGGAAAACTCCAGCTGCTTTTTTTCCAAGAAAATGTGGCTCTCTGCATTTTCACATAGCAATAATGGAGGCGCCTTCCTTGGTAAAATATTCCGGAGGTAAAATAGTCCCCCGTTCGGATCTCCGGGTGGGGACTACTAAGGAAGGGGTCACCAGAAAATTAAAAAATAACATTCTACGAGTCGGAGCGTGGAATGTTAGAAGCTTGAAAAAGGTTGGTAGGCTAGAAAATTTAAAAAGGGAAATGGGTAGGAGAAATGTGGATATAGTAGGAATTAGTGAGGTTCGGTGGGAAGAGGAAGGCGACTTTTGGTCAGGTGATTTTAGAGTAATTAACTCAGCGTCAAATAATGGGCAGGCAGGAGTAGGTTTCGTGATGAACAAGAAGATAGGGAGGAGAGTGGAGTATTTCAAAACGCATAGCGATAGAATCATTGTAATAAGGATAAAATCAAAACCTAAACCGACAACGATTGTTAACGTCTATATGCCTACAAGCGCCCATGATGATGATGAGGTAGAGTGTGTATACGAAGAGATTGATGAAGCAATTAAACACGTAAAAGGAGATGAAAATTTAATAATAGTTGGAGATTGGAATGCAAGCATTGGAAAAGGCAAGGAAGGAAATATAGTGGGTGAATACGGGCTGGGCAAAAGGAATGAAAGAGGGGACCGACTTATAGAATTTTGCACGAAGTATAATTTAGTAATTGCCAACACCCAATTTAAAAATCATAATAGAAGAATATACACTTGGAAAAAGCCAGGCGATACTGGAAGGTATCAGATAGATTATATCATGGTTAAGCAAAGATTTAGAAATCAACTCGTTGACTGCAAAACTTACCCTGGAGCAGACATTGATAGCGACCATAATTTGGTGATAATGAAATGTAGATTGGGCTTTAAAAACCTGAAGAAAAGGTGTCAGATGAATCGGTGGAATTTAGAGAAGTTGACGAAGAGGAGGTAAAGAAGATTTTTGAGGAGGACATCGCAAGAGGTCTGAGTAAAAAAGATAAGGTAGAAAATGTAGAAGAAGAATGGGAGAATGTTAAAAAGGAAATTCTTAAATCAGCAGAAGCAAACTTAGGCGGAATAAAGAGAACCGGTAGAAAACCTTGGGTTTCAGACGATATATTGCAGCTGATGGATGAACGTAGAAAATATAAGAATGCTAGTGATGAAGAAAGTAAAAGGAACTATCGGAAATTAAGAAATGATATAAACAGGAAGTGCAAACTGGTGAAAGAAGAGTGGATTAAAGAAAAGTGTTCAGAAGTGGAAAGAGAAATGAACATTGGTAAAATAGACGGAGCATACAGGAAAATTAAGGAAAATTTTGGGGTACATAAATTAAAATCTAATAATGTGTTAAACAAAGATGGTATACCAATATATAATACGAAAGGTAAAGTCGATAGATGGGTGGAATATATTGAAGAGTAATACGGAGGAAATGAATTAGAAAATGGTGTTATAGAGGAAGAAGAGGAAGTTGAGGAGGATGAAATGGGAGAAACAATACTGAGATCTGAATTTAAGAGAGCATTAAAAGATTTAAATGGCAGAAAGGCTCCTGGAATAGACGGAATACCTGTAGAATTACTGCGCAGTGCAGGTGAGGAAGCGATTGATAGATTATACAAACTGGTGTGTAATATTTATGAAAATGGGGAATTTCCATCAGACTTCAAAAAAAGTGTTATAGTTATGATACCAAAGAAAGCAGGGGCAGATAAATGTGAAGAATACAGAACAATTAGTTTAACTAGTCATGCATCAAAAATCTTAACTAGAATTTTATACAGAAGAATTGAGAGGAGAGTGGAAGAAGTGTTAGGAGAAGACCAATTTGGTTTCAGGAAAAGTATAGGGACAAGGGAAGCAATTTTAGGCCTCAGATTAATAGTAGAAGGAAGATTAAAGAAAAACAAACCAACATACTTGGCGTTTATAGACCTAGAAAAGGCTTTCGATAACGTAGACTGGAATAAAATGTTCAGCATTTTAAAAAAATTAGGGTTCAAATACAGAGATAGAAGAACAATTGCTAACATGTACAGGAACCAAACAGCAACAATAACAATTGAAGAACATAAGAAAGAAGCCCTAATAAGAAAGGGAGTCCGACAAGGATGTTCCCTATCGCCGTTACTTTTTAATCTTTACATGGAACTAGCAGTTAATGATGTTAAAGAACAATTTAGATTCGGAGTAACAGTACAAGGTGAAAAGATAAAGATGCTACGATTTGCTGATGATATAGTAATTCTAGCCGAGAGTAAAAAAGGATTTAGAAGGAACAATGAACGGCATAGATGAAGTCCTACGCAAGAACTACCGCATGAAAATAAACAAGAACAAAACGAAAGTAATGAAGTGTAGTAAAAATAATGTAGTTATACCACTGAATACAAAAATAGGAAGAGAAAAAATTACTGAGGTAGAAAATATTGTTATTTGGGAAATAGCATTATTAAAGATGGACGAAGCAGGAGCGATATAAAATGTCGAATAGCACAGGCGAAAGAGCTTTCAGTCAGAAATATAATTTGCTTGCATAAAAAATTAATTTAAACGTCAGGAAAAGATTTCTGAAAGTATATGTTTCGAGCATAGCTTTATATGGAAGTGAAACTTGGACGATCGGAGTACCTGAGAAGAAAAGCTTTTGAAATGTGGTGCTATAGAAGAACGTTAAAAATCAGATGGGTGGATAAAGTGACAAATGAAGAGATGTTGCCGCAAATCGATGAAGAAAGAAGCATTTGAAAAAATATAGTTAAAAGAAGAGACAGACTTATAGACCACATATTATTAAGGCACCCTGGAATAGTCGCTTTAATACTGGAGGGACAGTTATAAGGGAAAACTGGTGCAGGCAGGCAACGTATGGTATATGTAAAACAAATTGTTAGGGATGTAGGATGTAAGGGGTATACCGAAATGGAACAATTGGCACTAGATAGGGAATCTTGGAGAGCTGCATCAAACCAGTCAAATAACTGAAAACAAAAAAAAATCCTTTCTTCTTCATTTTCCTATTAAATATTAACGCGTTTCGGAAATACACCATTGTCATAACAGATTATACTGATACTTTTAAATTTCTGTTAATCCATTTTTTCCCTCTCCCCCGAACCGGATTCCACAGTGAAGCAGAACACAATCCGGGGGACTATCCTTTTATAAGCCGGCTGGATCTTCTCTACTAATGCCTTTCTTTTTCCTTTTTAGCCTTCGGGAATTACCGTTCAGGTATTACTTCAGAGGATGAATGAGGATGATATGTATGAGTGTAAATGAAGTGTAGTCTTGTACATTCTCAGTTCGACCATTCCTGAGATCTATAGTTAATTGAAACCCAACCACCAAAGAACACCGGTATCCACGATCTAGTATTCAGATCCGTGTAAAAATAACTGACTTTACTAGCACTTGAACGCTGAAACTCTCCACTTCCATATCACCTTATTTGGGAAGACGAGTTCACCACTATACCAACCCAGTGGGTTTGATCTACTAATGCCTGCCTATAATTCCCACAGCAGGATTACCAGGCCCGACTATGTTGTTCCTGTTTCCCCCGTTTGAACAGATCAACAATCAAGCGAGTATCCTTTTCAAGAGCCTCAATTTATTGTAAACAAGAAAAAGATAAATAAAATTATTATATAAATATAACAAATAACCAATAAGAAGGCTAGATAAGCATGACGTCACATATAGAGAGGGGCGTTGACTTGAACAGAAATTTAAAAGTACCAGTAAAACAAGTTTTAACAGTGGAGTGCTTCCGAAACGCGTCAAAATATAATAAAAGAATGAAGCTAAGAAAGGTACGCCATACTCAACATAGAAATTGTTAGCATCTCCTTACCGCCTGTCGAGTAGGTTTTAAATTTCTTCCCTGGCGAAATTTATAGTGACAAAACATTATTATTATTATTATCCATCTTATTAAGATAATAATTACTATTATCTTTTCTGCTAAGATTATTTTTTCTGTTTTCTATCTTAAAATAAATTCTTATTCAAAATCTGCACAAAATCCGATAAATTTCTAAAAATAAAAAAAAAATAGTTAAATAAATTCATTTCATATTATATGTTTAAATTATCAAGTTAATTTTTTTTAAGCACGCTTTCTATTCTTTACTTTGACATTCATTACGGCTAAAAATGATGAATCCAAGTTTAATCAAAAGCAATCTAATAATAGTAGCATAAAACCGCTTAGCACTTTTTCCGTAGCATTTTTCCGCTTAAAACCAAAATTTAATTTCTGTTTGAACACGAGTCGGGGTGTTTTTCAGCAATTAAGCTCAACATGGATAATCGAGTGGACAGTGGTTATACTTGCGAAAAAAAAATATTACTTGCAAGTAATATCATTAATGCGATTCTACAAAGCATCCATCAAAACCTTCGCTGGTCGTACGCTACAATGAAAATCGGTAACACCTTTTCTGCCCGATTTAAATTGCTTGACCCACTTCAAAAAATTCCCACGGTTAATACACATTTTACCATTCTATTTTAATATTCAAAATTGAATTTCGGCCAGTTTTACAGCGTCAAAAAATAAAAATTTTATCACAGATTCCGTTCTTCTACGATATATGTTTTAAATGAACCCGATGTTTTGAAATAAACAAGAGTTTATAATAATAAAAATTCGTTTCGAACGGCTAATATTTTCTGTCAGGGATACCTACTTGAATCTTAGTCAGTTTTAGTTTATGCTGTAAAATAGTTTTTACACTGTTGCCGTTTGTCTCAAATTACTGAACGAATGTCAGTAGCAGTTTACTGTAATAATTATTAAAAAGTTTGAAAATATTAACCGTTGAAATTAACACAAATTAATTACTTAAGTACTCTGTGGAATAAGAAAATATTAAAGCTTTATAAAATATTTCAAATAATTATATAAAAATATAAAAGAATAAACTTAACAGATGTAAAAAAATATTTATTACATAAAGAAATTTAAAATTGCTAAATAAAAAAAAAAAACTAACGGCGTATGAATAGCATCGATACAAAAATGAATTTAAAAAATTTCTAGTTAATTGTTTTCTATTTTGTTATTTAAATACAACTTTTAATCCAAAATTTTTAATTTTAATAAATAACATTTAAAGTAACTTAAGTTTTAACCATTAATTCACAATAATAAACAACTGGGAGACGATAGTTGGAATGAAATAAGCAGAAAGTCCATAAACTGAAATTCTGTAGTGCTAACAGATAAGAGAAACAGACAGAAATATGCAGTAGCAAATATCCTATGTATCGAGAAATAATAAGGATTTGTCTACAATGAAGGGTACTAAGTTTTTGCGCGCGCCTTCGTGTTTTGTATATGTGTTTGTGTATTTAATATACACTTCCGTCAGTAATCGTTTTAATTTCCTTTGACAGGTCCTTATATGTTCTAGAACATCTTCCTTTGGGATGTATGATTTTTGTCAAGTTTTGTACCACTATTCACTTTCTGATACGCCGTTATTTGTATTTTACTTGGTTTTGATTATGTTTTCTATACATTCTTTGTTTTTCGATTGTTGTCACGCGTTGTGTTCCCTTTACTGACTCTGTTTCCTTCCATTGGCTATAAAAGTCGTACATCTTTTTTTTATCATAACTATGTTCCTCGGTATAAAAAAAAGGTTATTTCTCAAACACGTTGAACCATTTCAAAAGATATTAGACGACGTAAAATATAAATTTTATATCTATAGCTTAAACTTTAAAATGTAACCGCTTGTTATAAAAAAAACTTAGTTTTCACAAAGGAAAATATACCACTCTGTTAGATTCAAATTCATTTAAAACGAAACTAAATTAAAAAAACAAAAAAATGTATAGAATAATTCACTGACTTCATTCTTCAGTTTTAAATGAGAATTTTATTATACGCTTCAAAAGCACGGAGGAAGGTATTTAAAAATAAAAATAAATTAAAATGTTAATCCCCAAAAAAATGTTCTTTACAACAAAATACAATGTTTTTTCATTCATTTTCTTGTAAAATGACATTAACGGAAAGGTATTTAGTCAGTGTAATTGAGTTCTTTTAGGTAAGGTTTAATATTTTTTTTTTTTTTTAAAACCGATTAAGTAACAAAACTACATTGTCCATTAAAAGTGCTTTTAGCAACATTTACTTTGCTTTGTAACATAATGTACTGTCGTTGCAACATTTCCTGTCCACTTTTCAATAGTATAGTCTGTTCTGTTCTTTATTTATCTAACTTAAAAGACCTTTTCAAATACAGTAATTCATACTGAACAAAGTAGATCTACTTATTTAACTAAAAGAAATTTATTTAAAAAATCAGTTTTATACAATTAATCACCTATTTAACTTTATAATTGTTCTTTTTACATTTACATTATTAAAATACATTTTGTTAACGTTTTATTTTGATTATAATTAAAAAAAATCTGATGTGGGCACCACATGACTTCCTTGTAAGCCTATTAAATTACCTATACACGTTTTTTTAAAATTAAAAATACATAAAATTTTATTTCACTGACTTGATTTTTTTTAAATTTTTATTTATTTATTATTGAATTATTATTTATCGTATTTTTTTTTGTTTTTGTAATCAGAGGTTAATAATTATTATTATAAAAAAAAGGAAATAAGTTTGGGTTCGAACCGATGTGCCTTCCCCCTGTACGATCCAAATATTTCATTAATTGAAAACTTATTTGCCTATAACTGTGGAACCAATGAAAATGTAGTACCAATGAAAATACGTACCACTTACAATATATCGTTTATAAGCTCTCAATGAGAACTTATTACTGCAGTTAGGAAACAGTCCAAAATCCAAATTGTTATGGATTTTGACAAGGGCCCAAAATCGAGTCAGACAATTCACCATCCAACAAACAAACAGATCCAATAGGATCACAAGACAAGACACTCTCCTCAAAATTGCATTGGCCCGCTGCCACCTCGGTCGACATTCTCCACTAGATTTAGTCTTCTTGGTTGAAGAATCAGACACAGACTTGACTCCGAATGAGGGCAAGACAGCTCCCTGCAGCACAGATCCCTCCTTGGTCTAAGCGGATAATTCGATCCATATTCTCCTCCTTCTACACTCTCACTCGAAGAAACGGATAGGGGCAGGCAGAAATCATCATTCCACGTCTCGTATTTTTGCAAGGTATCACGAGAAGCTTGTCTCACAACTTCTCCGTGCACAACATAGCCCTTACGATTCACCGCTAAAGACTCCGATTTACCACTGGAACCGGACATTCTCAGCTAAATGTAGAGTAAAACGATTATACAAACCATGCCTGACAAGAAAAAATCGGAAAACACTGTGATAGTCAGTAGAAAAGGCTACCCCTGCAGAAGGGAATTTTTTATTTAAAATTTCCCTCCGATTAAATTTAACAGCCGGTAACCAAAACAAACAACGCCTGGCAACCGTAGGCTAGGATTAAAGTTTAATAAACTTTTGAACAGTAATTAATGAAAAACAATAAGTAATTAAACGTCTAAGAACAATAAAACATGAAACAAAACACCAAAAAAATGACTGGACTTTTTTTTCGGTAAAAGACGTAAAAGGCATTATGTCTTTTAAGTAACCCCAAAAGTAAAAATCAATCGGCACCAAACCGGATTTCACTGTGAACAAGCGATGGGAGGGAGCTTCTCTGTCTCTCCAGCCTTCTGGGGAAATGTTGTGCGCCGCACCACTTCAGCATGGTGTAAAAGGGTACCATCCTTTAAAAACTTAGCCCTCCATTACTTTCAGTGTGTGGAAAAAAAGGTTCTGTAACTTGTTCGAGTACACAAGTGCCCTATTCATGGAAAAAAAATAGGATATCAATGAAAAGAACTTAAATTATTTCTGAGTTTTCGGCACTTCTTTCAGGCCTATCTGGTAAGTGGAAACCCTTCCGATTTCCAAAAACTGCTCACATCACTCAAGTATACTTCTGTCACCCTAAGAATTTCTACGATAAACTGGTATATAATTTCTGTGTACTATTACTAATTCTATTTTTCCGAACCAATAGACGCACTGTGCTTTCTCTTGTCGACGCCATTATACTGAACCCCGAGGTCATAACAACTTGGCCTGCGCAACAATTTACCGAATCTGCTGTCTGACGGAGAATGTGTAAACTAAAACTTAATTATTGTCGCTTCGAGATTACACATAAAGCATTAAGGAGTGGTGCAAAATAAAAACTTTATTCGTTATTGAATTCTCTTATTTCTTTTTCGGACACCAGTTTTATATATTATATATATATATTTTTTTTTTATTTTAATATTTTTTCTTTAATGAAATTTCATCTTTAATGACATTTTTAACTTCTCTATTACCATATTAATTTTGTTTTATTTATTGTTTAACAAGATTTCGGTTAAATGAAGATATGTTTGTACTAGAAAATGCAAATATAAAATACGAAGTTTACTTATGTAGCAGTATTTAATTATATTCAAATACGTATACCAATGAATATTTAAAATTATAAAGTAAAAAGTGTGAAAGATAAGCAAAGAATTATTTTTATATTTATTTATTTATTACTTCCTTGTACGAAGTACGATGAAGTACTGTAATTGCGAAAATTTTGGTTTTCAGATTTCAACAGAAATATCCAGTTTGATTATCCTAGAATCCATTTTGACTAGTTTCGGCGTGAAGTCTGTACGTACGTACGTAACTCGCACAACTCAAAAACGTTTAGTCGTAGGATGTTGAAATTTTGATGTAGGACTTTTGTAACATCTAGTTGTGTATCTCCCCTTTTGGCTGCAATCGACTGAAACAGAAGTGTCCAGAAAAGCCCAAAATAAAAAAAAAAAAATCCGGATTTTTTTTTTTTTTATCTACAGTAATAAGCCCTCATTGAGATCTTTTCAGTGATATATAAAAAGTGGAATTTAATTTCATTGGTTCCAGAGTTATAGCCAAATAAAATTTTAATTAATGAAATATTTGGATATTAGGGGATAGCACATCAGTTCAAATCGGATTTCATCTCCTTTTTTAACTTTTTTTTTTTTAATTTAAATATATTGGTTTATTAATAATTATTAACCTCTGATTGTAAAAAAATGGGTATATGTAACTTAATAGGCGTACAAGGAAGTCATGTGGTATTCACATCAGTTTCAACAGGACAACATGTCCTGATAGTTTGTTACATTCTTCGTGAATCATCTGTATAAGCTCATTCGTCATTATATTATTTTATTTTTTTATATTTATAAAATATATTTAAATGCTCGATAAATTATCATTATTAACTTAGTAACCATATGTACCTCTCATTGAAGGAGAATTTTTAATTGACAAATAATTTTAACTATCCTATAATTGATTTGAAACGTTTAATTAAATCTAGCAGTAATTAAATACAAGTATTTAGTGTATATTAAGCGTAAGGATTTTAATTTATTTTCGTATTGTTTACATTTTCGTTTTAATCCCGATGATTTCACTTGATTAAATTATAACGAAGGGGTGCTAGGGGAGCTCTTTCTTACTTGAAGGGCTTTGAAGGGACTTTTAGTCGCTTCACTTATAAATTATAAACGGGATGTAAATGCAGGTAAGGAAAGGATCAAGGGAGTCTGATTGAGTGCAGGGAAGCCGATTAGGGGTGGCAATAAAGTAGCAGCAGTGTCGCATTGTCAGGGGAAGGCATCTCTTCTCTTCTTCCTCCTGCCTGGAGCGGTAAAGCCAATTCCCAGTTCACTTAATCCTTTCACCAGTACTGCCCTACACTCAATCTCTATCTCGGATCCTGGCTACATCTATTTGTACCCCGTCTACCTGTCAAAATGACCTTTCATCCCGTCCCCCCCTCCCGTGTTCAAACTTCTACCCGACAAAACCAATTCACTAAATTCCTTTTTAAGTCGGTTTGTTGATGTTTTTACACTCACTCTTGGTAAAACAAAGCATCTTGACTCGGCATTAATTTTTGTTCTGTTATTACCATAGTAATCTTTTACCTAATCCATCTCTATAGCTCGTATAATCTTTATAAGTAACTTAGGCTGTGACATTATTACAACGATATGAAGCCTGTTACGACAGTATATAATTAGTTACCGCGTACATTATCTTTATACGCAACGTTTCAATGTTTTACTGCTTCCACGTATTAAAATCTCTCATTTTGTTACAACTAACATAAAAGATGATGTTTAGAAGAAACATAGATAATCACTGTTTATTAAGATAAATGTATAATGACAATATCATTATTACCGCAATTTAATTACTTTTATTCAGATATTTTCATAGCTGCTTTATTAAATTATGAGTTTAAGATCCATAGAAATCCAAAATTCACGCTGAAGCTTTTTATGTATTCACATTATTCGGACTCCAACCGTACTTCCTTTACTTGCAAAATTCGGAGATGTTCTTTTACACCCTAAACACATTTCTCTTTAAGCTTCAACAAAGTAATTTCCTTTTGTAATTCCACTATATTACACTGCACCAAACACTTATTTTCACCCTTACTTTAACATAAATGTCAGTTCTTAATGTACTCTTGTAAAGGTGTGAACGGATGAAAGCATACATCACTAAATCGCTTATGTATATAAAAAATAAAATCCTGCTTCACTTGATCTAAAATAAAAATAAACATTTTTGACTGTACTGTCTATTTTAATTTACGGGAAGCTATCGTATTTAAAAAAAAGATATATAATAAATCTTTGTTTATTTATTAGAAAACCAAAAATAATTTGGTCAATAAATTTTTAAAACATCTAAAGAGTGCATTAAATCAGCATTAAAAATATATAAAAATATTCTATATTATTTTATAATGTAATTTAATGTCTACACAAAAAAAAGGTTTTTTTTTTGCTAAATAACAATTATAATTTCAATCGGCTCTCCTGTGGAGCCATAACGTAAGTTTCCTGAAAAAAGCACCTTATAAGGGGGTCCTTAAGGAACTCCCAAAAGAAGTAATACAAAATAAATAGTTCCAAGTAAACTTAAAATCCAATATGAAATTTCAAGCTCAGTCATAAATCACAAAATATTAATTGCAGCACCACATAGTCCACAAAAAAAACATCAATAACAAAAAATAAAAATAAAAAGTAATAACAAAGAAATTAGATACACCACTAGACTTGACGATGTTAGATTCCAAACTGTTACGCAGATCCTAACTGTTACGACGATCTTGAAACGGCGAAACATTTCGTACGGCAACAGCCCTATGTTCTTTCCAAGTATAAAGATTATGTTCTTGCAAAATTTCAACTCAATCGGTTGAGTAGTACTTGCGTAAAAAAACAACGGACACGCAGAAACCAGTAGATTTTTACATATATAATAGATAGATTTTGATAGAAAATAAAGTTTTATAGATTTGCTAAGAAAATAAAATGTGAAACAATAATACTTAGTAGTTACTGGTAGTTATACATTCAATCAACGACAGAAATTATTATGAAATCGTAAACATTTAATAGTTATAACTGGTCAGGAATTAAACCTTTTCAAATGTTGCATCCTAATACAAAGATATATTATCGTAATCTATACTACAATATAAAAAGGAAAGGAATTTTGTTTGTTCGAGATAAGTAAAAAAACTACTTGATCAATCGCAACCAAATTTTTACCTATGTTTATTGGAATAACTAGAAGGTTTTTATATATATTTCATCTCGAAAAAAAAAAATATATATATATATATATATATTGTAACAAGACCGATATAACGGACCTGAGTAACAGATTCCTACCAATTAAAAAAATATAATAATGGGAGGAATCCAGAAAGGGACTTAAAGGAACCCTTTTAGTAAAGCTAACAGGTTCGTTTAACAATAGTCCTTTGTAATACTGCGCGCTGACACGCCTAAACAATGTTGATCCGTGAGAAGAGTTACCGAACCCAGAGTAGGAATGCATGGGAAAAAGAAGGCTCAGTCGATCGTTCTCACGCACATCTGGGGGTCTGGTTCTGCAGGTCAAGAGAACAGGAATATAAATACTCCCGGAAAGAAGAGTTGAAATCAGTTCTGCGAGAGAATTCTAACCGAAGAGTTATGTGAATTTGTAGCGAAAGTATCATGTGAAGAGGTCAGCGTCAGAGAAGAAGAGAATTTCTAGTTCGTACAAGTTCGACACGATTAAGGTGACTCACAAATAATTCCAGTGTGGACAGTACATAAAAACAAAAAATGGCTCAATGTGTTACTGTTAGACAAATAGTGAAAAATGGATAAGGTACTAAGTTTCATTCATAACTTTTGTTTCAGTAGTTTTATTTGTACACAGCAAAGAAAGGTATCTGAGTGAAAGAATTGTAAAACTTGTCTTATCTATTGTACTATTGTTAATGCAAGAGTAATTGTTAAAAGTGTTAAGATTAGCGATCATACTAATGTCTTTTGTCGATGGGACTGAATTCTGGTTTTCAATATTTAATTGTTTATTATTGACATTTTATTACTAATATTATTGTTTACTGTTATCATTATTGTTATTATTATTATTGATTTATCTTATTTTAGTTATGTTCTTAAACTAATAAATTGTAATTATACAGACATTTTCAATTGTCAATCTTTCAATATCCTGATTGAGCCGCGAATACGCGACTATATCTTTATATATATATATATATATATATATTTCTTGTGTGCGTGTGTACGAAACTGAACTCCTCCTAAACGGCTGCTTCGATTTTGATGAAATTTTTTGTGTGTTCAAGGAGATTCCAGAATGGTTTAGATTCACAATTTGAACCGATAAAAAATGTTTCTTTTAAATTTATTTATTTATGTGTTGTTGTTGATCTTGAGATGGTAAGGTTCACAATTGGATCCAGTAGGCAGCACTGCGATCGCGTTTAGAATTGTGCGCGTATTGAGAAATATTATATTATATTATTATTTATTGAAATAACTTTTAAAGTGTAATTAAAAAATATACATTGTGTAAAATTTGTAAGGTGCAGTATTGAAGTGAAAATGTTTTTTAAATTTATTTTTGTGTTGTTGATCTTGGGATGGTTAAGGTTCACAATTGGGTCCGGTAGGCAGCGCTGCGATCGCGTTTTAGAAGTTTTTTTTTTTTTTAATTTTTGGCTTATCAGTCAAACCCGGTAGTTGGTGCTGCGATCGGATTCTAGGAATTTTTTTTTATTTTGTTGCTTTTTCGCATATCAGTTACTTGCGTCGTAGCTTAGTGTTGTTCTTACATTAAAATTCGTACTTTTAATGGGCTACTGTGTTTAGAGAATAGTTTGAATTAAATCCGATAGGTAGTCCTGTTGTTTTCTCATTTGGATTCATTTACATTCTGACTTTTATATAGTGAAAGGTTAAATTTTATGAAGTTCCGTAAAGTTTTGTAAGTTTGTTAATGTTTAGAATTAATTGCAATGATTTTGCAGCCACAACACTTTTCGTTAAAAAATTATTTTCCACCGAATACAGTGATTAGAGTGGTGTGAATTAAATCCGATAGGTTGTGCTGTTGTTTTACCATTTGGATTTATTTACATTCTGACTTTTATAAAGTGAAAGGTTAAATTTTGTTAAATTACTAATGTTCAGTTTTTAAGATTTTATGAAACTATGAAACTTTCAATTGTGTTCATTTAATCTGTATGTATACTCAAATCTAACAATAGCGAAGCATTGCCGAGTCTGCTAGAATTGCGCGCTTATTGAGAATATTATATTATATTATTATTTATTGAAATAACGTTTTAAAGTTTAATTAAAAATGTACATTGTGCAAATTTGTAAGGTGCAGTATTGAAGTGAGTATTTTACATGATTTTTCATGAATTTTAATGATGTATACACTTGCATTCAATAACAATCAACTTAACCTACAAATTTAAATTGTCAGTTCTCATTTGATTCTATGCAACTTATGACGTATTGAACGGCACTTTGAAAATAAAAATTTAAGTTTGTAAAATAAATTATAACATTTATAAAATTAAAATATAAGTTACTTATAATAATTATAGTTTAAAGTATATTTAAAAAATTGAATTTATAATGTTTTAGCTGATTAATTTTATAAAAAGTTTTCTAAAATTATTTTTATTTACAATTATCTAAAATTTGGTAAAATAGATGTTAAAATAAAGAATGAGAAAAATGATAAAAATTTCTACTAAAATTTTAACTACGTTGCTTTTTTAAGGTGTTTAGTTTTTTTTTTTTATTAATTGATTAATTAAACTGTTACATGGTTATGAAACATCAAAATTATTAAATAAAAAAAAAAAATAGGTAGAAGCTTCCTTTGTAGAATGAAGTTAATTAAAAATTAGTAGTAATGTGGATGAAAATTTTTAATTCAATTTTCATCGGACATCTCAATGTTTAGTGAAAATAAATATTAACCATACTACACATAATTAATCAATAAACCCATAACAATAATACAACAATCACAAACTGATAATATCATACTAATAGTCATTTTAATGAAATTTCGAACAATTCCTGCTAATTTTAACTTAAATAAGTTACTTATATTTATGTGTTGTGCATTTATTACAGAATAATGCTGCGTCAGGACAACGTCTGTCGGGTCCGCTAGTATATATATATAGGTAATTCAAAACTAGACAGCTATCTCTTGAGAGCTGATTCTATATCTAAAAATAGGAAAAATAGTTTATATAAACACATGCCCGAAAACACTTTGTTAGCGATATACGGCTAGTGAAAGATTTCCAATCATCACCATTAACCGGTAACAAACGGGGTCACCCTGGGGCGCTGTTTTAGGAGGTGCACTTATAATAGCTATGCAAACAATCGTCGATTTTCAAAATTCAACCGAGGTATTTGTTAGTAGATTGAAGACTAACTTTTGCATGCATCAGGTACACTTTCGATCTAACAGATCACGATTCGGAAATGTTATCTAAAAAAGAAAAACTATTTATTAAAACGTGTAAATAATTAATAATCCGTTACTGTGCTGTACTGCTCATTTGGACAGTTAGGTGGCGAGCCGCTAAATTCTTATGGTCCTTACTTACAGTGAGCCAGACCCGAGATATTTTTGAATAGAAATATTTTAAATAGAGGTCTTATTGACATTATTGTGAATGATTCATAATCAACGCCAAGCAAAAATTACTGAAAATAAATTGATGAAAATTTGTATACGTGTACATCTTACGGTGTAACTGCACACTAAGTAATGATTTTTTGAAATTCCGAATTCAAAGGGGTAGAATGGGGTAACAATAAAATTTGTTATTTAGCAGCATGATTTTTTTGTGTGTATATTCTTCAAATGAATAACAAAAAAAAAAAACAGTTTCTCTATTTTTTAAATTCCGAGTTTCAATGGTTAAAATGAATTTTTTATTTTTTTGAGACCCTTTTTTATAAATTTCTTGTTAAGAAATCAATCTAATTTTTGGTAAGTGTAAACTTCATGTGAATAAACCAAATTTTCAGATTTCTAAATACGACCTTGAAAGGGGGTGAAAAAAGGTAAAAATATTTGAACAGTTATTGTAAATTTTCCCAATCCCGACAATATAAACGAGACTTTTAGTAGATCTGAACAGTTATTGTAAATTTTCCCAATCCCGACAATATAAACGAGATTTTTAGTAGATCTGGGCATGTAAATACCCTTCAGATAAATATTTTAAAACCATTTTCGGGTGTTTTAAATTCCGATTTTTTAGGGGGTGCGAAGGTAGACGGTGCTGTTGTTCAACCAATACAGTCACTGCTACCCTACTGTATGTGTAACTGGTTGCTCCTGTCTCCGCTTAATTGACTAAAAAACATAAAATAAATAGATTGAACGCTACTGGAAATGCAAATAACCATATAAGACGGGGGAGGTAGCAGTTGTATATTACGAATAGTATATATTATAGTTGTATATTTTGAATCGTAAATAAATTATTCATAAATAAACTAACCCTTTTGAAAGAGTGAGGGGATTTTACAACGGTTTCAAGAATTAATTAAATAAGTAATTTATAATAAAATAAAATCTTAATCTATCGCTTTTTTTCGAAGAGAATTATTTATACTCCTCATTACCTAATGAAAATGTGAACGATGAAAATATGAAATTGTTCCTCAAGAAGAATGTTTAAAATAGTCTGACATTTCTTTACATTACTTTTAAACGACTCCTTTTTAGGTCAATGTAAGAAAAAATGACGACTGGTAATTTTATATATAGAAACTAAAAAATAATAGCCGAATATTATTATTTACATATGAAAAAACCTAGTCGCAAAGAGTATCTCAGCGATTATTATGATGTAATAATTAAAAATATGATAATAAAGAATAATTAGAGCAGAAAGAGATATTTATGACGTTCGTTGTACGAAGCATTTATACTACAGCCGGTGTAGGTGGGTAAGATAACGTTCTTACTTTAGTTGTATATGTAAGAAAATAAAACGGTCAAGACGTTCAAATTATGTTAATAATTAAAAAATAAAAAGAAATTAGATAATTATTATTCCTCTTCCCTGTAACAGAAAACCGGTTAATATATTTTTATTGTTTAGCTAGATACTTTCATAATTTAGCTAGAAGTTTTTCGTTAAGAAAATCTGAGCGCGTTAGATAATTCTAGCAACTGAAATAAAAATCCATTTATTCTTAAATAATATAAAGCTGATCAACACAAAATCATCGATCTATAATTTTTTCCCACGCTTTGGGTAACGGTTCCTCAATCTCCAGAGGACTAGTTGACGGAATAACGAAATATGTAAAACCGGATACCCCTTTTAAACACTACCAAAATTACTCAACTTTGACTTCCTGAAACGTACACTATACTTAAACAAACTGTAATATTTAACTTTACACTTAAGTTTAGCTTTTACATTTTACAATTGTGTGTTTATGTACGGTTAAAAAAGTTAAAATTTCATATCTTTCACATTTTTAAGTACAAGGAAATACTATAATGGCGAAAAATTTCGGCTTTCAGATTTCAAGGAAAAAATATCCATTTTGATCATCCCTGAATCCACTTTGACTAGTTTCGGCGTGACGTTTGTACGTACGTACGTACGTATATATCTCGCATAACTCAAAAACTATTAGGATGTTGAAATTTTGAATTTAGAACTGTTGTAACATGTAGTTGTGCACCTCCCCTTCTCATTGCATTCGACTCGACCAGAAGTGTCCAAAAAAGTCAAAAAGTCAAAAACAAATTTTATTTTTAACTTTTTCTTAAATGCAGTAATCAGCGGTCATTGAAAGCTTTACAACGGTATATCACAAGTGGTACTTATTTTCATTGGTTCCAGAGTCATAGCCAAATGTAATTTTAATTAATGAAATATTTGGATCTTACAAGGGAAGACACATCGGTTCGAATTCGTTTTCATTTCATATATATATTTTTTTTAACCTTTTTTTTTTTAATTTAAATGTATTGATTTATTAATAAATATAACCTCTGATTATAAAAAAAATATTTACAAAAATTAATAACAAAAAGAAATAAGAATAAAAAATTAAAAAATATGTAATAAAAAATATACGTAATTTAATAGGGATACAAGGAAGTTAGTTACGTGGTGTCCACATCAGAAAAATCTGATGTGGACGTAATGAATCCAGAGCCGTAAAAATAGCACCAATACTTTTCATTACTACTCTTTGAATATTCCTTCAGCGTTAAATTTTGTTCAAAATTTCATGTAACCCGTGGATTTAACTGACATATTCTAATTATTCATTTATTTTGAATATCCTTGCTTATTTTATCCATCCTCTAATATATTTTTCTGCAGGCCATTTCGAGCAATATTATTCTAGAACATTCTAGAACACCTTATCAAACGAAAATCTTTTTTTTAGATAAGAAATAAATTGTTTATATTTGAATAATGACAGTGAACCAAAAAGGATAAAGAAAATCGTACATACTCAATAAAACAAGTTACGAAGTACTTGACGGCTGTTAGTTAAATGTCATTCAAATATATGAAACTTTTAAAATAATTCTAATTATAGGATGAAAACTTTTGGTAATATTTCGCTGCAATTACCCTTGACGGTAGTACGTTTTTTGTAGGCACTCGTTAAGTGATCCGTAGACCTTTATTCGCTCGTAAACCATCTAATTTCGTTGGATTTTTATTTCTTTTTGTGACCATTTTGAGAGTGCTTAACTCTTTACATTTTTCTGATACCTTCTTCCCAGGACGTTTTTGTAAGTTCTGGCCAGACGCCGATTTATAAACCTAATATTTTTGGGGTTTGTAATAATAATAGTTTTGTCTGTGTATACAACCGAATATCTGTTCTTATCTGGTATCTGTACAGAATAATCCGAGTATTTTAGGTCAGTATTAACTACTGCTATCCTGAAAATACCTCATTTGGTAAAGTTTTTATATGTACAGTATTTTTATTTCACCGCTTTTTGGCTTATTGGCTCAGAGACTTACTTTTCGGAATAAAGCGGTATTCACAGAATACCCTAGAGTGTTATTTACTTAATTCCTTTAAAAGTTCTAATTCTTTCAAAATAATTTCAAAATTAATCTATATTACGATTTATTTCATACGATATAACATTATAAAAAACATTTTTGTTGGATTTGGCTAAATTACCATGAAATGAATTACGTTTCTATTTTTAAAAAAATTCCCTCTGTTTACAGAGAGGGTGGTATAAATAAATAAACCCTTTTATCAGTGAGAAAAATAAGCGAAAAACAAATTTTATCTTTATGATTCTTTTTTTCTTAATTATTTCTTTCTTGTACGAAGTAAAGGAAGTACCATGATAAAAAAATTTCGGTTTTCAGATTTCAACGGAAATATCTATTTTAATCATTCCTGAAACCATTTTGACTAGTTTCGGCGTGATTTCTGTACTTACGTACGTACGGACGTATGTATCTCGCATAACTCAAAAACGATTAGCCGTAGGATTTTGAAATTTTCGGTTATAACATCTAGTTGTGCACCTTCCCTTTTGATTGCAATTGACTAAATCAGTAGTGTCCAAGAAAGTCCAAAGTCCAAAAAAATTTGGATTTTGAACTTTTTCTCAACTACAGTAATAAGTCATCATGAGAGTTTTTCAACGATATATTATAAGTGGTACTTATTGTCATTGGTTCCAGAGTTGTAGCCAAAGTTAAATTAATGAAATCTGGATTTTACAAGGGCACATCGATTCGAATCAGACTTCATTTTGTTTTCTAAACTTTTTTTTTCTAATTTACATATATTGATTTATTAATAATTATTAACCTCCGATTGTAAAAAAAAATTACGATAAATAATAATTCAATAATAATAAAAAAATGAAAAAACTCAAAAGTTATTAGTGAAATATAATTTTATGTACTTTTCATTTAAAAAAAAAATGTGTTCATGTAATTTAAAAGCGTACAAGGAAGTCATGTGGGGTCCACATCAGATCTTTTAGATATTTTTTATTAATAGAATAATGTTTTATTAAAATATTTCTTGATTGATATTTTACACAAGTAAAACATAAAATTTCTATATCTGCAACATATTTTTCCTAAGTCTTTTCTAAAGTATAATATATAGTAACTAAAAATATCTCAAACGCAATATAGTATTTTCGACTACTTCGAAAAAAAAAATTATTTACTTCCAATTCCTACGACAGAAAAACGAGTAAATAAACTCCCATTCATATAACATCTGTCTCATAAAGAAGAAATAAATAATAAAAACGTTTAACTTGATCAGTTGAAACAGTTTAACGATTATTCAACCCTTCTTTTTAAAATTGTATTTATCCCGTTCCCATCCTTTGATTCAATTTCAAAACTTAATTTTATTTATTTTTTTGTTAATTTTATCTCGTTGAATTATTTAAAGATTTTGGGGAAACAAACACGCACACGTGTAACATGTTTAACAGTAAACATAACACATTTTGTTATTACCCGCAAGGGATGTTAACTCAGTTTCACCCCTTGTGTCAGGCGGTAAGTGGATGGAGACACGGGGGTATAGAACAGGGACTAACAGGGTTTTATAGAAACCAAACGAGGCGTCAGAGAGCACGCCGCATCGTGTTGTCGTTCGACCCGTGCCGTCGCTCCGTTTAGAGGGAATGTACCATCTCATTATTACCGGAAGCCCTTGTTTTGAAATCAAATCCTAGTGAATTATTCACAGGGCACTGTAATGGAAAACCATTTCGTACATTCTCACTTCTTTACGCTTGTCATCTGTAAGCTTGTTTAGAAAGGTTTCAAACGCCTTATTCTAACAACGTAACAGCCTTCTTTTATATATTACAAATTTTTTCCGCAATAACTTATATTTTATTTTCTCTAAGATCATAAGCAAAAAAATGTAAAAAAAAAACGAATAAAATGGAACTGGAGATTTGAACGTCACTAAATTCAACAATGTTGGTAAAAAGTTTTTTTTATTTTCCCGATATCCATAATCATTTGCAACCAGTTAATTAACTAAATGTTTTCTCAAACTATCCTCATAAATGAGTAACTGCATCTTGCAAAATATTATCAAAACTGATTTTATATATAAAATATAGATTAATATTAGAAATACTGTCATGTGTGTGTGTGTGTGTGTGTGTGTGTGTGTGTGTGTGTGCGTGTGCGCGCGCGCGCGCGCGCGTATATGTATATATATATATATATATAGAATCCCCGTCGGGGCTTTGCCCAATCTATACGGTTACTTGCGTTTCCCGTCGCAGGTAGTTTTTAAGAATATTTCATAAGAAAGCTACCTATTGTAACGGATACCATGATTCGACTTCCGGAAAATTTTGACATATCTTCGCGTTTCACATACCCCAGACCCCAAAACCAGCATCAGTTCAAAATTTTATATAAAATGAAATTATTTTTTTCTCTTTTTTTTAGATTATGAATTTATTATATTTTATTTTTTTTAACTGTAAACTTAAATAATTTTACAATCTAGTTTTCTATGTACTTTTTTTAACTTAATTTTTCAGTTTAAATTTTTCATTTTTTTTATTTTTATGTATCATGCTACAAAAATCATGTGTTTTTAATCAGTTCTTTCATTAATCATCCTATTATAATGATATGAACTCGCAAATCAAGGTTTTTTTTGCTACATGCGTCAAGGATAAATATGTTGAATAAAATAGTACATATACGAGGGCTATTCAGAAAGTAAGGAACGTTTCCACCTGACACCGCCAAACGCACGCCAATTGCGTATATATTGGTGTGCTCGTGCTCGGCACCTCAGTCAGCGTCCAGCCGTGACAACGGGAACATCTCCACACTGCCCGTTTTTTTTTTATATACAAATTTGAAATGTGTGCTGCAATCGAAAATCCAGCCAGTTGTGAGGTGCGGTCTGTGATTCGTTTTTTCGGCAAAAATCTTAAAACCGATAGAAATTCATCGGGAACTGTGTGAAGTGAACGGGAACAACGTAATGAGTGAAAGTTCTGTCAGGAAGTAGTGCATTTAGTTTAAAAATGGCCGAACAAACGTTCACGATAAAGAGATGAATGGACGTCCGAGCATTGTGACTGACGATCTGGTCTCCAAAGTTGACGAAAAGATTCGTGAAAACCGCCGTTTCACAATAACTGAGCTTTCTCTATGTTTCCCACAAGTTTCACGGGCTTTATTGTTTGAAATTGTTTCACAGAAGCTAGGCTACTACAAATTTTGTGCAAGATGGGTGCCAAAAATGCTTACAGATCACCATAAAGAACAACGAATGGGGGCAGCTTTGACGTTTTTGGAGGCCTACCACAGTCATGGAGATGCACTACTGGATCGAATCGTAACAGGAGACGAAACTTGGGTGAAACATGTTAATTGTGAAACAAAATTACAGTCCATGGAGTGGGGGCACACAAGTTCCCCTAAAAACCAAGGAAATGTCTGCAAACTTTGTCGGCAAGGAAGATCATGGCAACAGTGTTCTGGGACAGGCAAGGTGTTCTTCTTATTGATTTTCTCGAGCGTGGTGCAACAATAAACTCTGAGCGGTACTGCCTAACATTGCAAAACCTTAGGAGAGCTGTCCAAAATAAGAGCCGAGGAAAATTGTCATCCAAAATTTTGCTTTTGCGTGACAATGCCCGACCTCACACGGCAAACCGTACGCAAGAACTCAAGGTCTGGGGGCCACCACTGCCACGCTGTAGTGGAGACCCAACTGCCGCTGAGGGAAAGCCCGGTCGGACTTCAATGGACGAGCCGCAACTCCCTGACTACGCCGGAGACCAGCTTCCGCACCCAACAGCTCTCAGAGCTAAGGTAAATACGGTCCTTTTCAGGGCCACCACAAGGTTATGAAATACGAACTGTCGAAGCCATTCGACGACAACAGTCCTTCTCAGGGTTACCATACGGTTAGCAATTATAACGTGCTGTCGAAACCAATCGACAATAAAAACGGTATGAAAACCCTTTTCATACCATAAGATTTGTAAATGCCACGTGCCGTCAAAGCCATTCGGCGACAATATATATATTTAACTGAGTTTCTACAATTTTTTTTTTAGGTAAGAAATATAAACCCTTTAATAACAGTTACGAATTATTGAAAAATGTATTAAAATGCTTGGATGAAAATTTTTAAGATGATAAATCATACTTTTGGAAATAAAGACAAAATATAGGTGCCTGAAATATGGTTTTACTACAGAATTTTGGTAACTATTTAAGATCGCTTTAGGTCTACAGTTATTCAACGTCTAAATACAATGGAGGACTGGTTGTAATTATAAATTTTGTAATATTATGGATTCACTGTTTTCTTGAAATTAAAACAGACAGAGATTAAACGTTCTATTGATGATGCCCTTAATCCGTTAAGAATCAGATCCGTTTGGTTCTGTTCTTATCACTTTTGTCAATGAATTTCATCGAGCTAAGGTATCTATCTAACGATATTTACAGTAAGAGCTACTGGATGTCTTGTTAAAATAGAAATATTTAAATTTAGGGTTCTTTACAAATACCTTTATTTCAATTAATAAAATGACCGAATGAAATCGCGTGTAAAATACCGTAATATAAAAAAAAATAGCGAACTCGATAAATTTAACACACATTCATTCTTTATTTTCCAGTAGTGATAAAAGTGATATATAGTGCAGCCATTTACCGCATCCTGATTTCCATTTTCCTTTATCAAAAAGTCCTATAATTTTACTATCTGCTCTGTATCGCTTCATCCACTTCCCCTTGCCACTTCCTTCTTAGCTTTCCTCTTGTCCTTCTGCAATGCGGGGTTCAACTTCAATAGCGCTCGACCATCGTACATTCTACGCATGTACTCGAACCATTCAAATCGTTTTTATTACAATCATGTGTTCTGACGATGAATATTCCCATTTCTTCTCTAATTCTTACCATTTCCCATTTCTCCTAATACCCATTTCTATTCCCATATCTTCTCCAGTATTTCGATTACTTAAATGATCTATTAGAGTCGTCTGACATCTCCTTCAAAACATCATATCCGTCGCTGCGGTTCGTCTTTTCAGATTTTTATTCGATATCCAAACCTGTGCACCGTACGTTACTCTATTTTCTATAAATGAAGCAAATGTCTGTACTTTCGTTTTTCTACATATGCTAGAGTTTCAGAAAAAGAATTCAGTTGCCAAATTTTCCTTTCTTGGTTTTATTTAGAATATCAATCTCACTTCTTCCTGTGACGTCAGAGTAACCTCCAGATATTTAAATTCTTTTACACATTGATTCATATCTTTTCCCACTTGCAGAGGTTCCTCCCTTGTCCTCCGACCCCAATCTTAATCACGTTTATTTCTATACTCTACTTTCTGTATTCTTCTTTCAGCTCCTTAGACATATATAGGTGTGCTGATGTAGGCGTTTAGGCGTGCTTATGTGCCAAACAAAACAGATATTTTGTTCAACAAACAACTTTTACTATCTGCAACTTAGACGTGGTAGGGGAGACAATTATGGAACGGTTGGAGGCAACTTTCACTTTTTGACTATGAGACCAACTGAATGAGTGATTTTCAGTTAATCTCCTCATAATTCGTATGAATCGAATGAGGAATCGAAAGAGAAATAATTCGGTATTAAAAATTATAAATAAAAACTTTCAGGATAACTCAGATTTTAAACGGGTAGCTTTTGATATTGGATCGACCAGATATTATAATTTAAAATTAAAATACTGTATGTTAGACCAAAAAAATAAAAGAACATTATTAAATTATGAAAAAAATAACATTATTAATTTTTTATTAATTATTTTTCATTATTAATTATTTATTTTCTATATGTAACTAGTTAAAAGTATTAATGAAGGTTTTCAGATACGATATGAAAATGTATAACATTGAAATTATGAATGGAATTCTCCTGAAAGATGAACCGTTTTCAAAAATTACTTAGGAAGATTTATTAATATTTAATTCATATTTTATTTTTCCTTGAAATCATTTTAATTAAATTGTACTCGTATTAATTTAAAAGCTGCTATTTTTTTGCGATAAAACTGTTCATTGAACATTTTTTTAAATAAATTTTTATGAATTAATTATATATATATATATAGCCCATCGACTGGGCTAGTGGTGGTAACTAGTCGCTAATCAGTTGTTTAAAGCTGATTTTCGAAGTCAAAATTTCTGAGATTCAAATCCCAGTAAAAGTTAGTAATTTCTCTTAGACGGATTTAAATAATAGACAGTGAACATCGGTGTATTTTGGTGGTTGGGGTTCAATTAACCACATGTGTTAGGAACGGTCGGCCTGTGTCACAAGGCCTGTGTCGGCCTGTTATACAAGGCTAAAACTCATTTACATGTCATTCATATCATTTTCACTTCATTGGCCCGTAGAGAGGTCGCTTACTGTTTGCTAGTTGAACAGATTATAATGTACACATTAGGAAAATAAAAATTATTATATTTCTATTCTTTAGTCTAAATGTTCATGTACAGTACCGTTAAAATAAAAATCTGTTCGATTTATTTTTCGAAATATCTTTGAAAAATTAAAATGATTTATTTTCATTCCTATTAAATATTTATTTTCTTTCATATTTTTTTTAATTTTTGTCGTATATCGAATATTTTTATTTTGTAGTATAAGTTTTTATACATTTAAATACATATATTTTACAAATATTTTACCACAGTATTTCATGCAGATTTTGCCGTACATTATTAGCATACTGCTGTCATCAAAATAATGATAAATGTCTATGTAAATATTATTCTAGTAGAACCGCTTTGTTTTGCAGTTGTGGCGAGCAAAAGATTTAGAGCAGAATCCTTCTCTTAAGGTCAAAATATGATATACTAAAACTATACGATCATAAATTGACAAACAAAATTAATGGCGTTATATGCAATCTTTCATAACTGGCTTTCAGAGCTGTATCTGCAGTAATTTCCTACAAAATTCATGTAATTAAAGTCAACAAAAACTGAAAAAAAAAAATGTTTGATTCATTATTTTAACCAATAGAATAAATTAAGTCTTTAAAATCTTGCACTAAAACTGATCAATTAAAAGATAGGCCTACTTATCTCAAAATTATTTTATAACAAAACCAAATTTTCATTACGTAACTTACAGCGATAATGTTACACTAGCTACTCAAAATTTTATTAGTGGTTTGCAGTGTGTGCCTGTAATGGTCTGGTAAGAATGATGTAAGGGCACTTACTCCCCTCCTGAAGTAATGCTATATTAGCAATTTCCCAGGTGGTGGGGTCACCAGGGGAAGGGTTTAGTCGGTAGTACGCAGGAATAAATACGCATTTTTTGTAACAACTTGCGGAACCTGGAAGCGAGTCCGACAATGCTTTAGCGCCCGTAAATGGGGTTCCTCCACCTCAAAAAAAAGTTACTCAAAATTTACATCTCTATATAGATTACACCAATTTTCTCAGAATTAAATTGTCTACAAATTTTATTTTTAAATATCATTTGTTTTTGGCCATTTAACAAAGGTAATTTCCACCAAACCTAAATCATCTGTTGTGGACTTCCTTGTACGCCTATTAAATTACATATACACATTTTTTTTTAAATGAAAGTTCATAAAATTATATTTCATTAAAAACTTCTGATTTTTTACATATATTTTTTTTTAAATTGTTATTACTGAATTATTAGTATTTATTATTAAACTTTTTTTAGGATCAGATATTACTAACTATTAATTAATCAATATATTTAAATTATAAAAATAGTGAAAAAAATCTTATTTGGCTACAACTCTGGAATCATTGAAAATAAGTACCACTTACGACACATCGTTGAAAAGCTCCCAATGAGGACTTACAAATGCAATTAAGAAAAAGTTCAAAATCCAAATTGATTGGATTTTGGGCTTTTTTGGACACTTTTGGTTCAGTCTATTACAATAAAAAAAATGAGGTGCACAACTAAATGTTACAGCTTCCTAAATCCAAAATTTACTACCTACAACTAATCGTTTTTAAGTTATGCGAGATGAATACATACGTCACGCCGAAACAGTCAAAATTAATTCAGAGATGGTCAAAATGAATATTTCCGTTGAAATCAGAAAACCGAAAGTTTTTGCGATTACAATACTTCCTTTACTTCGTACAAGAAAATAAAAGGCGTGGTTTTCAAACAATTTTTCGAGTTTTAGAGCAGAGGGGTCCGTTTGCTATCCAGAAGGGAAGTCAGTATTCTTCAATGAAGCTGGAGGGACCCCGACGGGACTGGGCAAGAGAGGGGGATAGTACATACGCCACGACACTCCGACATCGCTGTACATAGTCTAACAGCGGAGGCCAGCGATATTGGGGGTGTTTAACAAGATATAAAAAAAGAAAAAAAAATATTTCGGAGCAAATATGACTTTATCTGTATGCAACTCTATGGACAATTCCATCCAGATCGGCAATAATCCAGATAATAAATCGTAGTGTAAAGAACAGCTCTTGTAAACCTAATACTTTTAATAATAAAGGTTTTCATGTGTCATAACTTTCTTCAGAAATAATATTGAAAAATAGCTTTATTTCTTTATAATATATTTAAAATTAATAAAGATTTAAATATAATTTCCTATTCTTCAATTTTCATATCTTTGTCGTCAATAGACACTGAGAAAATATTAGAAGAAAAGACAAACACAATTAAAATGTAAATAGAAATAAAAAACGTTGACAATGATACTATAGGAATTAATAACTAAAAAGCACTACTGAAAAATCTATTCTACCTTTGAATATGAAATATAAATCTAGTTTTTGATAATCCAAGTCGAAGGCGGAAGAAATTCGCTTAAAATAATTTAAACTAAAATAAGACTCCCAAATCAGTTCGCTCGGAGAAATGGCCTTTTTTTAATTTAACTTCCTGTTTTTAACAAATTATTTTTTAATTTTAATGACAGGCGTATGAATAATCTTTTCGTTTTTTTAAATATTATGTAGTTAGATATTAATTATCATTATCACTTTAGCAAGTAATAATACCAAACATTTAAATGGTTATTTTAAATATTTATCAATTATCACTATAATTGCTGGATTTTTTTCTACTAATTACTTAGTATCTGTCTACTGATGATGGTTGTTCAGCAATCGATAGATAATTTGGATTATCCGTGATACAGAGTGTATCACGGAGTTCTTCCTGGACTCTTAAAATATCGTGAAAATAATGAAAAAGTCATACAAAATTATGTCCTAAAATTCTTGGTTTACGAGTTACGGCTAGTGAAAGATTTCACTCGGCTTTAGCTACCCCGGTGAAATAAACATCGTATTGAAATTTTTAGGATGTTAATTAACGGGCAGAATTAGTGATTCCTTATGGTTTTTGACTTGAAAAATCTAAAAAAATAGAATCCAGAACCGTATCTTCGTACAAGAAAATAAAAGGCGTGGTTTTCAAACAATTTTTCGAGTTTTACAACTGTTTACTCAGAAACTACTAGAGTTGTAGTTCTGTGGCGTATTTTTTCAATTTTAATATAATATTACGTAAAGAAATAGTAATTTATCTCAATTATTTTTGTCCGTAGTGTTTTAGTATAGCCGTTAACAGAAATCTTGGTAAATGTTTTAGTTACCCGAAACAAAATATCTCCTCACTTATGTTTATATGAACTTTTTTCATCATTTTGATTAGAGAATATGATTGTACAGCATAATAGAAACTTCTTGAATATTTTATTTGTATATTTCCTTCAAACTAAAAGTAATTTGACTTGTCAAAGTATTTTCTTAAAGAAGTCTTCAATCAAAATACCAAATTTGATTTAAATATTCTATATATTCGTACATTTAAAAGAATAAAACTTACAAATTTTATACATTTTTAATCTACTTTTTATTAAGAAATTAAACTTATTTCAATAAAAACTGCAATATGGAATATGTGACAGAAGATCATTGTATATAGAGGAAGATGGAATTGTGTGGATTACTTTGAACTCCCCTATTTAAATTCTCTTGTGTATAGTTTGAGATAACATGACGTTAAGTGTCTCGTTTCCCCTCTTCATTCGTTCCCAAGCTAGAACAATAATGATCTCATCGTACGAGAGAGAGTTTGCGTTCTCCCAGTAGTTGAAATTACAGAAAAGTGATAAACCTCTAAGCAAACACTAGCTTTCTATTGACTTACGCCTATTCTTAAGTACTAATAATTATGAAAATGTAACTAAATTAACAATAAAAATGATAATTTCAATTTTAAAAGACTAAAATTTAGTACAATTGATTTTCACTGTAATAACTTAATAATGTAATACGTAATAGGTAATAATTTTTTAAAATTAAGAACTATACTAAATAAAACAAAATTAAATCTAGAAAAAAAGCCTTAAGAATTTTAATTTATTCGATGAAGTAAAAAATAGAACACCTGATTTGATGTTAAGAAATAGCACTTTAACTGGCGTTTTAAAAGAAATTTTCTAAAGATCCTAATATTTTCTTTTAATTTTGGATCGGTAATTAATTCATCAACACAAGCTTATGTGCGGTGGTATGAAAAAAATCCGCATGTACGAAAACTGCTAATTCCTAACCGGGATTCGAACCCAGGACCTTCCAAAGCTACCATTTCGCACCATTTTTTTAATATGTAGTTTCGTTTTCCCCTTGACTAAAAAAAAAATTCAAAATGATATTTTCATTTTGTATAAAACCTTTCTACGGTGGTTTGTCGTAAACACGTTTTTATATAGCTTCAGTTAAATTTATTTTAAAGGAAAATACAGAGTGACTTACGGGAAACAGATATTTTTTGAACAGTTAGCGGACTTTTGTTACTGGTGATGGGGAGATTGAGGTTAGGTAATTCACTTGAGTGCGGCCTACCATTTTAGTCACAATGGTGCAGTGGACAATACAGTATCGTGTTTTCGCGCACTATAATTTTATTCAAAAAAATTAGTCAATTGTCACAACACAGCGGCTCTTTCGTCGCCACTTCAAAATCGGTCGGAATGGCATAGTTCCAAGCCGAAACACGTTGTTGAGATCGGCTGAGGCGTTCAGAACAACAGGAACAATAACAAAGAAAAAGCCAACAGGGCCTGCAAGAACCGTAAGGACGCCCAAAAACATCGCCAGAGCGAGAGCGGCATTAATCAGGAGCCCGAGTCGATCTGCACGCATATATGCACGAGAACTAAACATGAGCCGTGATTGTGTGAGGAAGATTTTACGAGTTGATTTAAAATTTCATTCGTATAAAACGCAGGTGGTTCTGCAACTCACAATGGAGACTATGAACAAAGAAAAGAATTCGCAGTGCGTATTCAAGGGCTGTTTAATGTTTATCCTAATGCAATACTGTAAATGAGCGACGAAGCTCAATTTCACCTAAACGGCTCAGTAAACACACAAAAATTTCGTTACTGGGCCCCTCAAAATCCCTGTAACGTTGATGAAAAAACTTTCCACTCTCCAAAAGTTACTGTTTGGCGTGTGGTTGCACATTTTGGGGTAATCGGGCCATATTTTTTCGTGGAAAATGGCGTTACGGTGACAGTGAACTTACAACGCTATCTTCACATGTTGAATGCATTTCTCAGACCAGAACTTCAGAGGCGAGGATTAAACATAAGAAACGTTTATTTCCAACAGGATGGTACCAGGGCGCACACTACCAGCACTTCGATGGCATTTGTGAGAACATGTTTCCTGGCTAGCTGATTTCGCGTTTTGGTGACGTACAGTGGCCGCCAAGGTCACCGGATTTGTCCTCCTGTGACTATTTCCTGAGGGAATATTTGAAAGAACGTGTTTATTCTCACAAACCCCCGTAATTTAATAGACTTGAAAGATGCAATTACAGAAGAGGTGCATTTGATTGAACAAGACATGTTGACCCGAGTTGAGGATGATTTTCTAAACAGGCTGGAAACCTGCATTCAAATGGATGGCCACCAAATGAGTGACGTAATTTTCAAAAAATGACTATTTTTAATCAAATAGAGTGTTTGGACATTTATTTCCTGTTACAATAAAATAATATTATTTTGTTAATTAACTTTGTTCTGCTCATTTAAAAACCGTCCATTTCCCGTAAGTCACTCTGTACATTGTCTACATAGAAAAATCTGGAAATAGTTTTCTTTTTTTTATCATCATACTTAATGAATTAGGTAGTTTAAATACGTACTGATATATTAAGGCCGCTCAGAAAGTTGTTAACCTGATACACAGATGGTGGAAGTATGACCAAATAATTACGATATTAGTAAAATATGATCCTATAGATTATGGCTCTTAAGTTTCAGACGTTTGCGGTTAGTCGCTTGTTTCTGATGATCGAGTAAATCACGCAAGTTTTAACATTTCCTGAAAATGGATAAAATTGAAGTTTAAGCTGTTATACTTTCTTTTAAAAGGTATAATCCGGATATAGAAAAACATTTAGATTCCGCTGTAAAGGATTCTTCCCCTTCGTTTTTGATGGTAAAAAAAGTGAGCAGCTGAATTTAAAGGTGGTCGTACGTATATTCAAAATGATAAACGCTTGGGACTTCCAAAACCGATAAGACAGAAGAAATCGTCACAAAAATTCACAATGCCGTATAAATCATCGCCGACTAAATGTATGGGAGCTCGGTGACATGGTAAACATCTCGATAGATTGTATCTAATGCACTTTACACGATATTTTGGACAGAAAAAAGTTTTCCGCTCGTTAGGCGCTACGTTTGTTAACAGTCGAACAAAACCGCATTTGTGCAAAACAAAAAAAAAGAAACCACTTCTCAAGAATTTTTTAAATTCTTGCTCTGTTTCTTAGACGCTTTATGACAGGAAATTAAACAGGATTCTACAACGTTTCAGAGACTAAAGAATGGGTGGGAGCACGTGAAAGTTCCCCCAAAAAAGTAAAAATATTTCATCAGCAGCAAAAGTCATGGCCATGAATTTTTTGGGACTTTCGTGATAGAATACCTGTAAAAAGGTGGGATCAACACCGGAGAGTATTACGCTTTACAACTGGACCGATAAAAGGTACTATTTGGGCTATAGTCCCCATCTGACCGAAAATAATCAGCATAATCCGCCTGCACATTCGTCTCAGGTTTTTGCTGCAAAACACCAAGACCTAAGCTACAAAGTCTTCCGTATATGCTATACTTACCATGCTGTAGTTTATAAAATTTGAAAAATCGCATTATATAGAGAGTATTAAAAAGTTGGAGAGTCGGTCTAAATCGGTCGAAATGCAAGGTGACAACCTTGAATTATAAAAATAAAAATTTTATTTGTCAGGACGAGGAATTTTATGAACAACCCTCGCATATTACGATGTCAATCTGATATCTAATGTATATTCACGCCCGAATTCAAGATGATAAATTGTAAAACTTTCGCAAAAAAAATATATACTCGCATCGGGAACGACCTGAATTGAACCTGTTGAGCGATTCAATTAAGTCAATTTTCTCCCTTCTTTGTCTCACCTTTTATAAAGATGGAGATTTCTTGCCTTTTCTTGTCTTACGAGCGATTTATTTCAGACGGGCAGGTTTTTTATATTTTTAAATTGTTAATCAAATTTTTATAAATCTAAAAAATCTGATGTGGACACCACATGACTTCCTTGTAAACCTATTAAATTACATATACACATTTTTTTGCTGCAATTCATTTATGCTGCAAATTCATTTGAAAGTGAGATACGATCTTCCAATTTTTTTTAAGAATTTTTTTTTTCATATTTTTTTTTGTTATTGAATTATTTATTGTAATTTTTTTTACAATCACAAGTTAATAACTATTAATAAATCAATATATTGAAATAAAAAAAATAAAAATAAGTCGGATTCGAATCGATATGCCTTCCCCCTTGTAAGATCAAAATATTTTATTAATTAAAATTTTATTTGGCTATAAATTTCGAAACCAGTTATCATATATAGTTGAAAAGCTCTCAATGAGAGCTTATTACTGCAGTTAAGAAAAACTCCAAAATATATTTTATTTTTATTTTGAGCTTCTTTGGACACTTTTGGTCCAGTCCATTGCAATTTAAAGGGGACGGAGTGCGCACACTAGATGTTACAAAACCCTTAAATCCAAAATTTCAACATTCTACGGCTAATCGTTTTTGAGTTATTGCACATACGCACATACATACATACGTACGTACAGACGTCACGCCGAAACTAGACAAAATGTATTTAGGGATGGTCAAAATCGATATTTCCGTTGAAATCTGAAAACCGAAGTTTTTTGTGAGCGCAATCCTTTACTTCGTACAAGGATGTAAAAAAACCACACATAAAAATAAGTTTAAACTACGACGTTTTATTTAACTAAATTCTTCTTTCATTTTTTTTTTTTTTTTTTTTTTTTTTTTGTTTAATTGGCTCTAAATTATTGGTTAGTAATTTGTTGGTAGTTTTTATATAATTTTTTCCAAAAGGCTAAATTCAGGTGATAAAAAAAATTATCTCCTCATTATTTTGAAGTTTATTTTGATATTCTCAAAAAAATTATATCTGATTTAACTGGTTTTTCTGACAGCACGTGTACTTTTAGAATGTAAAACAACAGCCGCCTTGAAACCTGGCATAACTATATCATGCGCTTACAAAAATCTTAACCGTTAAAGAATATCATATTATACTGGATAAGAATAAAAATTAATTATCATAAAATATTTTCTACTTTGAAAAAAAGGCATACAATACACAATTCATAAGTTAAATTTAACACAAAAAACAACTTCTTTCATTTCAATAGATCCAAGAAAAAATTATATATTATAAATTTTTGTTGGAATGGCAATGCCATTTTGCCGATTTTCTTGCACCCATTTTAAAACTTAGGTCTCGAATTCTGGCCATTTCGCAACTTTACCACGTTCTGCGCGCTTTTCTTTATGCAAATTGAACATCTCCTTCTGACCACGCCAAGTTCTAATAATTTTGTTTTTTAGGCGGAGGTTCAAAATGTCTTTCAGCTTCCCTATTTCCTTGTTCTTCCGCATATTTTACAACCTGCAACTTGTAACTTGAATGTCGCCTACTTTTTTCCATCACTATCAAACTAACACAAACTATCGCAACAAGTCAACTCAAACGTCTGTAATTGATTACTCGGGTAAGAGATTACGCAACTTAAATTGGGACTCCCTGTTCTGAGCCAATGACGTGCTAGAAGTCACGTGAAGGTCACCCATCAACTCGGTCGCGACATTCACCCGCTACAAAGATCTTGGAACATAAAATGTTCGTATAACTTTGCAAAGAGAAAACAGTCTTTACCTACATTGTATGAGATGTACCTCATTTTTAAGATGAATTTTTAAGGTAAAAATGTGCGAATTATACATCGAAAAACGGTATTTAAATCCATATTTTTTTTAAACGTCTCCTTACAAAAACTTGCACAAAACTTACAAAAAAAAAGAAGCAATACAGCTAAAACTTCTACAGCAGCATACATCGCTATAGCCGGGATAGTAAAAAATAGATTAGATACTCCGGGTTGCCAATAAATAAAAAATTTAATGAAAATTATTTTTAAAAAAAACACACATACTTGTGCAAATAATATGAGAAATAAAAAAAATGACACAAATAATATTAATTTCTAGAAATTTAAAGTTCTTCACAACTTTTGTGAAGTGAAACAAGGAAAAAAGTTGCGTTCAACTAATTACATTTCCTACATCAAATTTCAAATTCTAAATCTTCCTTCCCGACAATCAAACGAGATTTTCTTAAGTTACTTTCGGGAAGTACAAAATTATTAAGAAAGAAGAAAAGTATCAATCAGTTAACTTTCACATATAACTAATTTTTCTCACGTGTAATTCATAAAACAATTATCCTTCACAAATGTACAACTAATAATTTTTTATTAAATTTATATTAACAATAAATTTTATTAAATAATTTTACTAAATGTAAACTACTAAAAGTAAAGAACTATTTTCCACAGTTTTATATAAAAAAGATAAAAATAAAAATTTTATCTTTCTATATAAAATAATTTTATTTTATTTTGATATAAAAGTAAATAAAAGAAGTGTTGAAAATGCTTGTAATTTTCCAACGTATTTGAGAGTTAAACCATTTCAGTTATTCTTATTATAATAACCAGTTAAATTCTCTTTTCAGTAACTAATGAAATTCGATAGTTTTCAGTTCAGTGAACCGTATTAAAAGGGAAATAAATATGAATTTGCTGAATTGCAATTTCAGTAAAAGGATAATGTAATACATATCACAGAAATTTTTGTCACCGTTTATAGGAAAAACGTTTAAAATTTCCTATCGCATAACAGGAATTTTTTAATTTCAATTCGGCAATCGTATTTAAAATATGACATTTTATCTTTTAATATTTAAATACAGCTACAGTGACCAAAGGAAATAATACAGTTAGAACGAAATTTATAGTAAAAAATTACGCTTTATAAAAATCTGTTAAAAAGAAAATGTAAATTAAGATTGCAATTTCCTATTAAAATAACAATAAAAAGGTTTTACCGCATGTTTTCTATGTGGTACTAAAATCTTATCTAGAATACAGGTGGTTTCAAGTAAAACATGAAGAGGTTTTGACGGATTTATTCCTTATACAATCAGCAGTACCTCAAGGAAGCGTTCTCGGACCCATCTTGTATGTTCGGTTTACGACTGACTTGCCAATTACGTAAGGTACCGCAGTTGCAACGTTTGCTGACGATACTGCAATTCCTACTGTCCACGAAAATCCGACTACTGCGTTTCTTTTTCTTCATTATTATATCACTGTCCTCAAATCGTGGTTTACACGTTGGAAAATAAAAATAAACGAAACAAAATGAAAGCACGTCACGTTCACCCTTCGTAAGGAACATTGTCCTCCTGTTTCTATCTTCAATGTTCTGATTTCGAGAACTCAAGACTTTAAATATTCGGGCTTTCCATCTTGGTCGACGACTTACTTGGGCAAAACACGTCACTTCTAAACGGACACATTTGGATCTCAAGTTTAAACACATGTACTGGCTGATAGGACATAGATCTCGGCTTTTAGCAGAAAGTAAATTATTGATTTGCAATTCTGTTTTGAAGCCTGTTTGAACTTACGGGCTTGAATTGTGGGGTACAGCATGCAACTGCAGTGCTGACATACTTGAACGCTTCCAAAGAAAAACACTGCGGAAAATGCTCAACATACCCTGGTACGTAAGTAATAACCTTATATATAATGACCTTAAGTTGCGAACCGTTCGGCAGGAAATTTCTCTGATCAGCGTACAGTATCAAAATCGTTTGGAGCGGCACCCGAATTATCTAGCGGTCAGTTTGTTAGACAACACGATCAGTGATTTTTCAAGATTGCTGAGGAACAATATTCTTGGTTTGCCTTATCGTTTCAATTAGGTGACTTTATGGTCTGGCCGTACGGAGTGCTCATCTATTCCATTATTAATTCACAAGGCGCTGGGTTCTTGGCAACTCAATATTAATTCAAATACAACTTATTTAGTTGTTGTTCTATGAACAGATTGTAAAGTCGCTGTGTCATTATAATAAAAAAGTAATAATAACAAAAAAATAAATAAATAAAAATAACTCAGTCGTGATATAGTATGCCTTAAAAAATTTATTTTGAAGATTCATCCAGAGGCGTCCCTAGCGCCCCCTCTGCAAAGTATGACAAGAGAAGCGGCTACGCTACCTCCATAATCTTTAAAATAAGGTTTTTCAACACCTCCCATGCCTGAAAATTCATTTATTAAATACATAATAACGATGTATTTATGAGTGATTGATTTTAAGAATCCTGAATAGAAATATAATCTTACGCGCAAATCAGTTTATCGATTAGCGTTCTTGTTTTTTTTTTATTGGAGCACATTAAAATTCGACTGCAATTATTCTAAAAATATTCAGACTTCAGAAGGCGGTCCAACCGATATCAGCCGATACTTATCGATTAGAAACGACTCAACCAATTTACATCAAATTTTAACATGCATACCTAAATTGCAATGAAAATGATGTAATAGTTTGCAAGTATTTTTCATGATTTGTTTAATATTTTTATTAAATACTTATAATCACGCATATAATTACGTTTTTTCAAAACAAAAATTTGCCTCCTAATTTCTTTTAAAAATCAGTGATCATTTTTTTTTTTTACAAAAAATATTACAAAAAAAAAAGTGATGCAAAAAACAAGGCATCTAGGGGCGAATCGTGGTCGCGGTGTAGGATCAGGGAGGCAGCAATGATGTCTAGGACGCTCTAGCTTGCTTGCATTTAAAAGTTGGAGGGTCGGAACTACCCGATGATGGCATTAGGGACCCTCAAAATTTGGAGGGACGCGGGGAGAGCACAGAATGTGCGAAACGCACACCTGGCGCTGGATAGAATAGGGACGGAAATAGCATCTATCCAGCAGAGGGGTCCGTTTGCTATCCAGAAGGGAAGTCAGTATTCTTCAATGAAGCTGGAGGGACCCCGACGGGACAGGGCAAGAGAGGGGGATAGTACATACGCCACGACACTCCGACATCGCTGTACATAGCCTAACAGCGGAGGCCAGCGATATTGGGGGTGTTTAACAAGATATAAAAAAAGAAAAAAAATTATTTCGGAGCAAATATGATTTTATCTATATGCAACTCTATGGACAATTCCATCCAGATCGGCAATAATCCAGATAATAAATCGTAGTGTAAAGAACAGCTCTTGTAAACCTAATACGTTTAATAATAAAGGTTTTCATGTGTCATAACTTTCTTCAGAAATAATATTGAAAAATAGCTTTATTTCTTTATAATATATTTAAAATTAATAAAGATTTAAATATAATTTCCTATTCTTCAATTTTCATATCTTTGTCGTCAATAGACACTGAGAAAATATTAGAAGAAAAGACAAACACAATTAAAATGTAAATAGAAATAAAAAACGTTGACAATGATACTAAAGGAATTAATAACTAAAAAGCACTACAGGAAAATCTATTCTACCTTTGAATATGAAATATAAATCTAGTTTTTGATAATCCAAGTCGAAAGCGGAAATTCGCTTAAAATAATAAAAACTAAAATAAGACTCCCAAATCAGTTCGCTCGGAGAAATGGCCTTTTTTTATTTAACTTCCTGTTTTTAACAAATTATTTTTTAATTTTAATGACAGGCGTATGAATAATCTTTTCGTTTTTTAAATATTATGTAGTTAGATATTAATTATCATTATCACTTTAGCAAGTAATAATACCAAACATTTAAATGGTTATTTTAAATATTTATCAATTATCACTATAATTGCTGGATTTTTTTCTACTAATTACTTAGTATATGTCTACTGATGATGGTTGTTCAGCAATCGATAGATAATTTGGATTATCCGTGATACAGAGTGTATCACGGAGTTCTTCCTGGACTCTTAAAATATCGTGAAAATAATGAAAAAGTCATACAAAATTATGTCCTAAAATTCTTGGTTTACGAGTTACGGCTAGTGAAAGATTTCACTCGGCTTTAGCTACCCCGGTGAAATAAACGTCGTATTGAAATTTTTAGGATGCTAATTAACGGGCAGAATTAGTGATTCCTTATGGTTTTTGACTTGAAAAATCTAAAAAAATAGAATCCAGAACCGTATCTGCAGTAGTTTTTTTTAGAAATATGGGGTGAAACTCAATAAATTGGGATAAAATCCCTTGTTCTTTATGTTGAACGTTATTATACGTCCTATATTAAATGGGTAACAAACACATAAAAATTTTAAACAAAATTTGTAGAGAATTTAATTCTAAACAAAATGGTCTAAACGAAGAAAAGTTAGAAAAATTTGAATTTTATTTAGAAACAGTACGTGACTACATTTTTTAGAAAAGTGGTTATTTAATGTAAAAAAAAAAAAATTTTCTTGGTTTTGTTAAAAATTTGTAAAAACAAGATTTTCTGTTAAAAATTGTTGTTAGAAAATTTAAAAAAAAATAAATTACTCAACAATCCTAAAATAAAAATTACTTGGACCATAACGTTTTTATTACTGATAGAAATATAATAATTATTTGGAAAATTATTATTTCAAAGTCGGCCATAAAATAACAGGTGATCAGCAATGTGATATACTGTATTAGTATTTAAATCATCTTGTAAAGTTGTGTAAATCATTGTGTATAATATGTCAGTGGTACTGAGAACTATACCGACCGGGTTTGTCTAGTGGTGAACGCGTCTTCGCAAATCAACTAATTTCGAAGTCGAGAGTTCCAACGTTCAAATCCTAGTAAAAGCAGTTAACTTTTATACGGATTTGAATACTAGATCGTGAATACCGGTGTGGTTGAGTTTCAATTAACCACACATCTCAGAAATTTCGAACTGAGACTGTACAAGACTACATTTCATTTACACTCATACATATCATCCTCTTTCATCCTTTGAAGTAATACCTGACAGTCCTTCCGAAGGTGAAACAGAAAAAGAAAAAAAAGGTACTGCGAACTTTGCTGTTAGTGAAGGTTTTCTGTGAATCAGACTTTTTTTATAATTTAATCTCTTATGACAAGGGAATCACAGTTAGGTCAAATCTGAATCCAATAAAATATATATATTTTTTTTTGTCTTCAGTCATTTGACTGGTTTGATGCAGCTCTCCAAGATTCCCTATCTAATGCTAGTCGTTTCATTTCAGTATACCCTCTACATCCTACATCCCTAACAATTTGTTTTACATATTCCAAACGTGGCCTGCCTACACAATTTTTCTCTTCTACCTGTCCTTCCAATATTACAGCGACTATTCCAGGATGCCTTAGTAGGTGGCCTATAAGTCTGTCTCTTCTTTTAACTATATTTTTCCAAATGCTTCTTTCTTCATCTATTTGTCGCAATACCTCTTCATTTGTCACTTTATCCACCCATCTGATTTTTAACATTCTCCTATAGCACCGCATTTCAAAAGCTTCTAATCTTTTCTTCTCAGATACTCCGATTGTCCAAGTTTCACTTCCATATAAAGCGACACTCCAAACATACACTTTCAAAAATCTTTTCCTGACATTTAAATTAATTTTTGATGTAAACAAATTATATTTCTTACTGAAGGCTCGTTTCGCTTGTGCTATTCGGCATTTTATATCGCTCCTGCTTCGTCCATCTTTAGTAATTCTACTAAAGATAAATTTAAGTTAAATATATAAATTTAACTTAAATATATATTATTTATAATATGAAGGAGACTAGTAGTGAAGAAAGTGATGACTAGCAAACTTCATGTAAAACTCGGATGATATATAAATATTTTTACATCGTAACAAGCTGTCAATAAGCAAAAAAACATAAAATATTCCCAGTGTAGCCTACAAGTTTTCCATCCATCCTGCAAATTATTTTCAGAACGCATTATTTTTATAGTAAAGAGCTTACAGTCAAAAAAAAAAACTAGTTTTGACGTTTTTAGCGGTTTATGGTTGTAGTATGTTCTGAGCCGCTAAATAAAATTTAGTTTTTATAATTGAACTAACCTAATAATAAAAGTTACAATTTATCTAAAGTTTAATCTAGCATAAATCATTATGATATACGATACTTTTTATTAGTACATACTGCATTTTATAGAAAAACTGTTAATGAATTTAAGGAGATTATAAAATTATTTATGATTATATATTTAAAAAAAGATTCACTATCAACCGGATGAAACAACTTTATAAACGTTTATTTGTAACTTTTATAGCTAAAAGTTAAAGACATATAAGATAATTATAATTTGAACAAAGAAAGCAAGCTAAGAAAAGTTCTTCGTATTAACTTTTTATCTCTCGAAAATATATTTGATGTTGAAACCATAAATCACAATGAAAGAGAAACAGTGAGAAAGAACGGGGAACAAAGTTCTCTTAGATGTAAACCTCCATTCTGTATTTCCAGGCTATCAACTAACATGCTCAATTCTTGCCACCGTTTTGTTCAACTCCCAATTAGGTTAATTTTACGAGAAATTAAAGTAACAAATTACGTATATATATACATGTGTGTGTGTGTGTGTGTGTGTGTGTGTGTGTGTGTGTTGTGCGTGCGTGCGTTCGTGGGGTAAATATGAATACTGAATACATCATTCTAGTAAACTAAGAACATGAAAGTAATCCTACTTGTACAATAAACACGTATGAGTATTTGGAATTTATAAGACTGATTTATTCATCGTATTAAAGCCGAAACAAGAAAAAGTAAACTACCGTAGTTTTTTATTTAGTTCTTTTTTTTGTAAAGTTGAAAATTAAACCAAATAAATATACTTTTGCCAAGGTTCCACTGCATACCAAAACCACACTTTCTAGTGGAACGTACCGTAATATAATGTAGACTCTAATGAATTCCGTTTCAACTCTTTTTTATTTTTTTATTCAGCAGAATACTTTCAATAAATCGTAACATTCATTAAGTCCTTTTTTTTATTTTTTAAACTGTTATAAAAGAGTTCAAAAAAAGCTTGAAAAAAAAATTCCATTTTTCACGAAAATAGCAAAGTTCAACTTAGATAGATTTAAATTGTCTGACATTATTTTTTTTTAAAATCGAAACAAATCGAATTTTTGCATTTGCTAAAAAAAAAAGATTTTCCCGAACTTAATCGGGATTTTTTTTTCTAAATTCAAAACAAAATATTTGGGTAAAAATATTCAGAGATAATAATTTCTAGACAAAAAAAAAAAAGAATATAACTAACCACTGTACCACATTAAAATATATTTGTGGGTATACCATCATCATCTTTTTTAAAAAAATATTATTTTATAAAAATTGTTCAAAATAATTTTTCTGTGGATTAATTTTAATTTAAAAAGAATAAACACATTTGTTATCATAATACTAAAGCTGCGTACAGTTAGTTGAATTTTCTCATATTCTTTTGAATTTATAAAAATTGTTCTCTGCAACAAAATTCAATTAATAAACCAAAAATTAAAATAAAATAATAAAACACATAAAAAGAATTTTTCATCATAATTTATAAGGAAGATAAAATCATTGCCAAATAATCTACCTTGTTAGCAATATGCTCTAGTACGAGAAGATTATTGGAAAGAGATTTTATTTATTTCTTTTTTTAAATTATATTTTGTAAATAGGTTTTCAAGGTGGAAAAAGATAAGTACAAAGCATATTTTTAAAAAATCAAAGTAAGATTTAATATTAAAGAGTCCACTGAAAAAAAATACCATGTTTTACATTAATAGGAAACAACCTCAGAGAAAAATAATAGGCTTAGAGTAAAGTATTAAATACCTAATGCGGTAGCCCTTAAAGGTAGACTGGAAATGCGACGACGGTGCGGAAAAGGTTCCTTCGAAGAGTGAAAGGAAGGCGACGTGTGGTTGGCTTGACATTAGAAACTTCCTCTTCAGCTCATCTTATCACATCTAAAAAAAAAATAAAACCGGTATTTTGAAACGGGAGATATTTATAGATACTTAGCATCATAATAGGCAAGGAACCTTTTTTTTTTGTCTTCAGTCATTTGACTGGTTTGATGCAGCTATCTAGTGCCAGTCGTTTCATTTCGGTATACCCCCTACATCCTACATCCCGAACAATTTGTTTTACATATTCCATACTGCACAATTTTTCCCTTCTACCTATCCCTCCAATATTAAAGCGATTATTCCAGGATGTAATATGTGGCTTATAAGTCTATCTCTTCTTTTAAATATATTTTTCCAAATGCTTCTTTCTTCATCTGTTTGCCGCAATACCTCTTCATTTGTCACTTTATCCACCCATCTGATTTTTAACTATCTCCTATAGCGCCACATTTCAAAAGCTTCTAATCTTTTCTTTTCATGTATATCGTCAAAGTTTCACTTCCACATAAACTAACTGGCGCTGGGCTCTCTAAGGAGTTTTTAATATCTGTAAGTCGTTAATATCAAATAAGTCTTTAATATTAGTTTATAAATTAAAATAATTTTACTCTTACTACTTCACTTCCATAAAAAAAAATATAATGTCTTTACTTAATTTATGAAGTCAGTGAAAGGTATAAAAATTTGCATAAATTCAGTCTTACATTACGATAATTTCTATTAAAGTATCATAAAATTATTTCAAAACGTGTAGAAATATAATTAAAAAAATGTACATCTTTTAACTTTTAAATTCATTTTAAGTCTATGATAAAGTTGGGAAGAATATTCCTATTTTGATAATACATTAGTTAGTAGATGTATCATAAAAGTTACTAGAATGCAAAATTAAAGAGTTGTTTGAAAAATTGTGCGTACAACGGTTTTTACAGTTTCCAACTCAGAAACCTTCAAACTTTTAAAAATATAATATACGGGGGAATGGATATAGTACTTACGTTCTCTATTTTAATACAACTTTATAAGTAATCAAGGATATAAGTAAAGATTGGAAGTAAAGATGATTATTATTAAATCCCCATCTGCCTCATAAAGAACATTGATAATTGTGTTTTGTGTTTTTTTAGAATAAAACTTGTAGAAATTCTTAGAGAAATGCAATATGAATCTGAGGACGCAAAAAAGACTTACGCTTCTCATGCCATTAATAGATTACCGACTCATTTAAAAGATCTTCAAACAGATTTATTAAAAATAAAACTCTTTATTTTACACGACTAATATTTCTCTGTTGATGGTTGGTTTTTTTTTTCTAATTATACTTAACCAAACAAACCTGAATTTTTTGCATCTTCATTAACTATTAATAAATCTACGTGCTGAAATAATTTTCATTAACGCCTTCTAATTTGTTAATTTTTGCGTTTATTTTGAATCTTAATATGTATGTTTTTTATTAATATTTTATATCATTATTACATTTAATTATTAATATAGATATTAACCACTTCTATAGTTTTCTCTTTTTTCCTCTACGTATCCATCTGAATACAGAGTGTTCATTAATTTTTTCACCGTATTTTGAGTACACAAGAGCTTTCGCTCCATGCGTGCCGCATTCGTTATCAATAGACCAAACGAATTCGACTGAACAGTTCTCAAGGGTATTTAGATTACTTCAAGTAGTCTTGAAGTAGTCGACATCCCTAATTTTATTCGAGGTTTTATAACGGTACATCAAACATGGATTCTCCATTACAATCAGGGATATCCCAACCCCGTACACCCACCTTGTGACGTTACCGGTCGCCACACCACCCGTTTCGATCCCTGCGGGGCTTTACCAGAGGTCGTCTTTAGACCTCTAACTGAATATATCTCAGTCATCAGCCAGGCCTCGATCGGGATGCCTCCGATGTAAATGCCTCGGCAGAAATTCGCAAAAATGTAATTTTATCTTCACGTAGGCCTCAAACGGACATTTTCACATTCAACCCAGCAAGATTCCCTCAAACTACTAACCGAGACCGCGGACCCCGCGCCTAGTCCAAATTTGACAACACCGTTAGTGACTGTGAATGCCACAGAAAGCAAACGAGTTGAAATGAGATCAGTGCTACACTCATACCAATCAAAATTATGTTTTTCTCAACAATTCAGACCTACACCCAAATAAGTCGGCCAAATTAGGCCACCTAACTTGGGGAACGTTATCTCAATCATTCTCCATTACAATCGGGGACATTAGTAACAGTTCAAACAGGCGGTGGGATCAGGTGAAAATGCGCCAGAGAAAGCGGAAACGGTTCCATTTTTAGGAAAAGTCATGGCTACGATTTATTTTAGATTCTCGTATTGCGGACCACCTGAAAAAAATATAAATAACACCAGAAATTACAGGCTTCTGATTAATAAACGTCCCCATCTAACTGAAAAGAAAGTGTTGTTAAAATAACTCAGTTGCATTGTCGTGGTCTCGGGCTGTGGCTCCAAAACTCCACGACTTGCGTATTGATGTTCTTACATATGTACCGTGTTCGCCGGATTTGGCTTTCACTCCCTGCGATTACTTAGCTATCCCGACCGGAAGAAGAAATGGTTCACCGGACGAAGATTCAAATGACGAAATCACAACTGTGACAACCTCTTATTTTGCAGAGTGAAAAATACAAGCAAAATTTCTAAAAAAATCATTTGTTTTCTTTCTGTCAGGTCTTTTCGAACAACCCTCGAACAAACTTAATTTTGAAAACAAAGTTTTACCAGGTTTTCCTTAGATCCATCAGATAAATTTAAAACTAGAGAAATTTATTTTTTATCTATGGAGTAGCATATATACGCATTCCAGACGCGATCTATATAATATATATTAACATGTACCCCTTAGAATAAAATATTTTATTTGTTATAAATGAAATTAACTAAAAAAACAATGGAAATAAAAATGAACAATTTTTACTGGATCGGTTACAAAAATAAACAACCTTTGTATAATTTTTAATACGAATTTTTAATGTGCAATTAAATTCTATTCTTTCTGAACTAAAGTGTAATTCACTAACGAGAACTTATCTCGTTAGTTATAAGGTAACTTATATACGAGTTTATTGAATAAACTAACTTAACCGCATAGCATAAGAACTTACTTATCAATTTTCTTTCGTAAAAGTTTTATGACACGAAAATGAAAGTAAATCGATGTAGCAGAATATAGGCTTAGCGAAGGAAATATACTGAATCAAAGATATTGACGCGCGACGGGATATGCAAGAATTTACGGTAGGGAGGTGTTACAAGCGACGTTGTGTGTGTAATAGATGTAGTGTAGTAGTAACAGTAGTAGTATGATGGCTCGTTAATTTATGTCACTTTTCGTTTCGCTTGGCTTACTGACAGTTCAGGTCATGATAAGTGAAAAAGCCGTCAGTTTATCAAACTACCGCCGACTTGACTAGAAGGCGTGATAATCAAAAGATAAATTTCTATTGACTTCAAAATTAATCAAAAAAAATTTCCCTTTTTTCCCTTTTCCAATTATTTATTGTAGTTTTTAATGCTTATTATTTAACAAGAAAAAATTAATGTAACTTAAAAAAACTGTTCTTATATTAAAACTATGAATAAAGAAAAGTAAATTTTTTATTTATTGAATAGTAAAAAAAGGCTGTTTTTCGTTACGAAATTTTTGAAATTCTAACTGTAAAAATTATTTTCGACTTAACTCGTTTTTATATGTCAAGTTTTAATAAGTTTGACAAAAAAAAGTAGTATTCAGTTAATATAATTTTACCGACAACAAAAAACGTTTTCGGGATATTGATGATTAAAGAATTAATTCTAATACAGTTTTAATATTAAAAATGTATTTATTTCGTAGAAAATGTCCGGTTAGACGTACGCGCCAAATCAGATTTTAATATCACGTAGAATTTGTATTGTACAAATTCTTACTTGAAATTAAGACATCTTACACACATTTAAATCTTACTTACTTCTTTCTTTTTCCTGTTTAGCCTCCGGAAATTACCGTTCAGATAATACTTCAGAGGATCATATGTATGAGTGTAAATGAAGTGTAATCTTTTACAGTCTCAGTTCAAACAATGTGGTTAATTGAAACCCAACCACCAAAGAACACCGGTATCCACGACCTACTATTCAAATCCGTGTAAAAATAACTGACTTTACTAGGACTTGAACGCTGGAACTCTCGACTTTCAAATCAGCTGATTAGGGAAGACGCCTTCACCACTAGACCAACCCGTGGTTTAAATTTTACTTACTGAGATTTTTATCTCACACAGTTAATTTTGTTTTATACACTTATCATTTAGGAAGCTACATTTTATCAAATAAAATCAGAGTCTTTTTATAACTCCTTAGAATTTCAGTAAAAACTCACCTTCAGTAATTAAGTATACGAAAGATGAACGGTCAAACTAACAGCATTTCTTTTCTATAGCTAGTCTTCTACTGAAGATGTAACCTTAAATGCGTATTTTTCAAGATAATTACCTAACTTATCTTCATCGCAGTTTGAAAATGGAAAAATATAAATAATTTTTTTTTAAAATTAACAAAGTTTTATACTTATATTATTATTTTGAGTGGTATAGGTACATAAATACTTCAGCGATATGAACAATAAAATATATGAAATTTCACTTAAATATTTGTATCAAATCTTCTGACACAACTGTAATGTCAATCGAAAAAATTAAAATTCAAAATAAATATGAATTGAAATACTCCATTGATTAGTATGACCAAATTAATATTTTAAATGGGTTCATTAATTCTCATATTTAATGAAAATTAAATTATCAATAAAAGAACTTTATTTTAAAAAAAATTAAGACCTTTAAAAGATGTATTTGACTCTGAATTTAGAATTTTGAAAAATATCACTCATTCTCAGTAAATTTATGTTGACCTGTTATTATTTATTTTTAGTTACAAAGTTATTTCAGAACGTAGAAATTGAGTTTATCAAAATGATGATTTAAATTGCACAAATTTCTCCTTTTATTTTGTCTGTCTGTTAGCATTTACAATATGTACCTTATAGGGGACCATAAGTAAATTTGATTAATGATAATCACTTAAGGAGAGCTCCTCAACGAAATCCGTCATTAAAGCATGCAGAGGTTGAAGACCTCAAATATAGGAAAATTATTTTTATAAGTGGTTCAATACTTAACATAGTACAACAAATAAATCATAGATAGAAAAGAATAAAAATATGCTATCAATACCTATATATGAAGTACCATTACATAAAGTGAATATTTGTTCGTTTAATAGAAATAGCTGTAACTTGTACACTATCAAAGTGACGTTCACTACAGTGGCAGACTCATCCTGCATTCCCACTCCCACGTTCCTTCTCCCGGACACTCCTCTGGTTACATCTCCCAAATCCAGCACATGAATACGTTTTAGTCGCCTGATTTCATCGGTATTGTCCAATAAATTTACTGCCAAATAATTTACATGTTTATGTAACCTCTGTTTATAATCGCGAGCTAATCACCCAAGAAGTAATCACCCAGGCGACAGTAACCGAAATTCGATAAATCACACACTCGTCTGAGAACATGACGTTCTTTTTATAGTTTGCTCTTGAAAAGCGTTCAAGAAATAACTGACATGCGTAAACACATCGATCAAGGTCGTTGTCACTCGGAACAAGGAACAATCACCCCTTTTCATCTTAAATGCCGCAAGACTTGATTTATTCTGATTCACCCTAATTTTCCATTTTGTCAGCCACGTGCCGATCTCATCTAAGTCTGATTGTAGCTTAGCAGAGGCTCGATTCTGATCTTCATCATCAGCTAGGATTTCCGTGTTTACTGCAAACGATGGGGCAGTAACGTATTCCGGAGATGGAAGGATGTGAAAATCGAATAACGAAAAGGTCCCACAAAAGAGCCCTGAGAAACTCCCAACTTCGTATCGAAGAACCCACATAATTCCTGATTGAACTTAACTTGAAAAAAGCGCCCATCAAGGTAATTCCTCAGGACTAAGTAAAACAGTCGAAGGAGGGTCTGTTTTAGCTTATACAACAGGCCAGGAAGCCAAAACTTATCAAAAGGCTGCTTAATATCCAAAACCGTTGCTGAAGTAGTAAAACGCTGTTAAGCAGTGCTTCTTCTCCTCCAAACATCTGGTTATTAGGGTTATAATTTAATTTAAAAATCAAACAAATTATTTAATAAATGAGTATCTAAATGATAAAAAACTTAAGGATAATTTCATATCCTGCCACCTTAATATGTTTTCACCTTCGATCGAAAATTCTTTAGAAAAATTTAATTAAAGTGACTTCATGTGATTTGAATTAACTTTTGATAAACAATGGCAAAGAAAATAGTATGAAGATTAATAAAACGGATGAGTAAAAACCTCATACTCTTTTATTAGATTACACTTTTATTAGTAAGTATATATGTTTTTAATATTTTTTTTTTTATTTAGTCATAAACGGCCTTAATTTCAGATTACGTGAAAATTTTTCAAGTTTAGTTGTGTTTGTTCATTTAATATTCTTTTTAGGAAATTTTTTAGTAAGTTTGAAATTTTCAGATCATTTAGTCGAGTTAAGATCTTACATTTATTGTATTACGAGTAAGATTTTATGCTGCAGTTGATATCTTTATATGATTTATTTCTACGAAATGATTAGTAAAAGTTGATTGTGTTGTGGCATGTTATATCTATATATTTTTTTATATATGTTCGTTAATGAACGACCAGTCTGTCCTATGTAATATAATTATTTTAATTATTGCAGTTTAATTTACAATTCTAAATCCCTGTATTTATCAGTATATGTTAATTTTAACATAAAATTATATTATTTATTTGATCTTGTGTGTTTTGTATGTAGTTTTGAAAACGAAAGATAACATTTTTTTCCTAAAAATAATGTCAACTTTTTATGATTGTTGATCGATGAATATTATTAGGATTATGTATATTATATTTTACCAAATGTGCCTTTTATTTGTTTCTATATACTTATAGGTTGTATCTATAAAATTATTTGAAGCTTACAATTATTATTTTACGATTACTTAAAATAAAATGTAAAATAATAGTAAAATTTAACGTTACTTGTTTCGTTATTGAATCAGAAAATATATTCTATACCTCGCTTACCGATCACTCGTTCTCTATAACGACTAGAGAAGGATTTCGTAAACGGGGCGAATCGCTGGAGAGAAAAACGTGCCCTACTATCGCTGCAGGTTATTATACAAAAGGGGATTAGACAAAGAGATGATATAAGAATCGAAGATAAAGAGAGAAATAACAAGAAGAATACGAGATATCATAACGTACTTGTATGAAATTCATTTATTACGGAAGACTAATTGTAACGCTTAAATTATCCGGTAATTATTTTATAATTAAATTTAAAAATTATCTTCCTTTTAGTTTAACTTATTTTTTTAGAGATTTTCTTAAAATGCAAAGTATCATCGAAGATTTATTTAATAAAAAGAGATTACATTCTTTTCAAAACCTACACGTCCTACAGTGAACAGCTTTATCTAAATATTTGTTTTAATCTTAGTTTATTTCTCACTTATTAACTTTAATTAAATAAAAACTTATCATTTTACAAAGAAATCGTAGGTGTAGTGCATACTAAGGTCTGTGCTTCTGAGATGATCCATTATATATATATATATACATTTTTTTTTTAATTTATTAAAACGAAAATTGAAAATCTTTTTTTTGTAATTAAAGTTACGTAACGTCTACACATTACGCTAGTAACTCTCATTTACTTCTTATTCTCTGTTTTTATTTCATAATTCATCGTCTAGTAAGGGAAAGCCGGCTATCCGGTGTTTTTTCCCCTTTTTAACTGTAATTTGTTTTATATTTTCAAGTGTTCGTTTTATATGTTATTTGATTAAATGTAATACTGTTTTTGGAAAAACAAAAACAGTATTACATTTAATCCAACTTTTACGTTAAAATAAATTTGTAGTTGTTTTAATAATAACTGAATTTAAAATTTTAATTTTACGAAAATTCTTAAATATTAGCCTGTGTAACGTTTTAGTAGTGGTCGGACTGTTACTTCTGAGATCAGACCGGTTTATAATTTGATTACTTTGCAGGATTCTAAAACATACATCGCTATAGTAGGATCTTCTAAACGTTTTTAATAGATAACTAGTTTAATTAAAATTTTATTTTTTTAGCTTAATTTTATCAGAAACCATCTTTGAAAACCAATACTCCTTTTACAAAATTGTAGTATTTAATTCATCGAAACGTTTTCAAGCTGAACAAATCTTTACTTAGACCAGACAATTAAAAATTTGCTTTGCAATTAATATAACATAATGTTGAAAATATGAAGTTAAATAAATCGGCTGATTTTAATCCTTCGTCACTTTCATTGACATGTATAATCATATTGCATTTTAGAATTTTTAAGATATCGATACTTGAGATATTAAATTTAATGTATTTACTAATCTTTATTACAAACTCGATGAATATTCTAAGTTTATTTTTTCATATATTACGGGGATATCTTTGAAAGTAAAGACCGCTGGGAAATTTCTCTCCTTAAGGTTGGCGAACCTGTGTCGTTCGTAGCCACGCTAGTAATGTACACACTGCATTGTTGTCTGTAAGTATTCGCGTTATAGTATTTTTTGATTACGTGTGAGTTATTACGAGTTAAAATGAATAGAAAAATCACCCACCATACAGTCCGAACTTAGCTCCTTCTGACTATCATTTGTTTGGGAAATTGAAATAATTTTTGAATGGTAAGCAATTCATGGGAAATGACTAACTTAAAAATGCTGTTAATCAGTGGCTAAATGGACTGGCGGCAAAAGAATACGACGAGGGTATATTAAAGCTGATGTATCACTACGATAAATTTCTTAATTCATGTGGCGATGATATAGATAAGAAGTATAAGGTATGTAGTTTGAGAGAAATAATGAATATTTATAAAGTTTTCAGAATAAATATTTTTTACAATGAAATGGTCTTCACTATAGATAACCTCTCGTAAATAGTAATAAATCTTTTTAAACACGATTCAGTGTGCATGAGTCAATATTGAGTCCACAATTGGGTATTCAAGAAAAGGAAAATAATAGTAAATGAAAAAACAAAATTTCTGGAGTGCCTTATGTATATGATAATTTTTTTACGGTAACAGTACAACTTTTTTATTAGCGGGATATCTCGCTATTAATATTATAAAATTAAATAAATAAATATATCTATTCGTATATATTTAATTTTTTTTAAATGTTTATTTTTATCAAAAATAAAGTAAATTTAATATATATATATATATATATATATACATACTTAAGTAAAATGTAAGGAAATTTAAAGAAAATTCACATATATTTGGAAATTTTTAGTTTCTGAGCTATAGATAGTAATGTTGATTCATCAGCCTAGTAAATCATAACTATCGGCAGAATTTTTTGTTCGACGTTAAAAACTTCCTTATTAAAAAAAAAATTACAATTTTTAGAGAATAGAAATTCAAAATTATTTTAAGATAATGTTAAGCAAGAATTACTTTAATTCAAAGTCAGAAAATAAAACCACCCTTACTACTTGTGTGGTGCGTCTAATTTGACATTGTGTTTAAAAGTTGAAATTTACGCAAACACAGAAATAATGGCAACGAAAAGAAAGAATGTTATTGTCTAGATGGAACAAAACCCTAGAACCCTTAAAAACGTTTCAAAAGATGCTCTTCCTGTAAAATAATATAGTCAGAAAAGAGCATGGATGAGCAGTGAAATTTTCAGACGGGTTCTTTAAGGAAATCATTCCTTCAACATAGAAGTTTTAGAAAGAAAATAATTTACCCGAAAAAGCTGTTTTTTCCTACATAATGCTCCAACGCACCCTGATGTAGAGAAGCTTCAAGGTGGTGACATTAAGGCGATGTTTCTGTCCCCCCCCCCCCCATGTCACCGTATGCCATTCTATAGATCAGGATGTTTTGGAACGGTAAAAATGAACTCTTGCAGAAAGCTGTTTCTCACAGTGTTAGAAGAAACTGAAGAAGGACAAGACAAGATTGAAAAATTTAAACGCATTAATGCAAAGGATTTTACTTATTGGATTGTATGGGCCTGGACTGACATAAGGGCTACAATAATTGCCAAGTCATGGAAGAACCTGCTAGGCGATGATGAAAGTACAAAGAAATCATTCTACCTTTAGTGCACCATATCCCTGGTTGTAGGATGCATCTTTGCAAGAAATCGATAGTCGGATAAAGGATGGTGATCAGTATGAAATAAATTATGAAGAAATTGTTGCTCTTGTCAATCGCAATGACAACGAAATCGAAAATCAAGATCAAGCACCGACTGTTGTACCTCGCAGAATTTCACATAACGACGGAGTTAAGCTCTAGAAACTACAATTAAATACATTGAGCAACAAGCAGAAGCCATAGGAATCGACATAATGATGCTGCAAAGATGCCCAAGACTTGGCAGCGAAGAAACGGCACTCGTCAGGAAAGCAGACTACACTCAAAAATTTCTTTCAATCATCACAGTTCTGAACTTTCGAACTACTGTAAGTATATTGTATTAAACTTCAGACGATTTTGAAAGTTCATTTTTTTAGTTAATTTTTCCTATTTTGTTGTAAAATATGAATAATAAGTTTCGTAATGTGTAAAATTATAACATAATTTAACGTTTAATAGGCTTTTTCTTAACATCTACCTATTATCCGGCATTTTCGCTTATCCGACGTTTTTCCGTATATGTCGGATAATCAAGATTTTACTGTACATCAAAAGTATTTCTCTTTCCCAAACTTAAGCAGAGAAATAAAAAAAAAATGATTATATAAATCCCTAGTCTTAATTTTACTAGTAACTTCCTGCATTTTTATCCTTTATAAAAGGTTTGATTAATATAAATAATTGTAGAGCTATCTCGACACTACATCTTGTTACAAATCAATCGGTATATTAGAAACAAGGAGACAGATGTGTTAGATGGGGGTTTTAGGAAATAGGATATAAGAAAGAGTAAGGGGTTAGGGGGTGTTTATGTGAGCCGTTGGGCGTATTGATCAGATGAGAGGAGACGCAATCAGATTGACTTAGCCTCAAACTCTTCCTCTCAACCCCTCCCCGAGGTACACCCCTTGTCTTTAACAGCAGTTCCTTCTCTGTCCATACTAATCCCAAAGCTCTGAATCATCCCTATATACGTATATATATATATGTGTATGTACATGTGTGTACACACACGTGCACGCGTGTGCACATATATATATTACAGTGATATGTACGTACGATATGCATGATGGATGACACATAATACAAGTTTCGATAATTATATTATAATTATATATAATTATAATTATATATTATAATTATATTGTTAGTAATTTATTTTGTTTATGTCAAAAATGTATTTTTGTTATTCAGAATATAAAGTGTATATATATATATATATATATATATATATATAATTATATGAGATTTTTGTCTACATATTTTATATATACCGGGCTGGTCTAGTGATTAATTCGACGTCAGAAATTAGTTGTTTAACAACTGATTTTCGAAGTCAAAGTTTCTAGATTTGAATCCTAGTTAAAGCTAGTTGAATTTATGCGAATTTGAATACTAGAGACTGGTAACCGGTATACTTTGGTGGTTGCGGTTTAATTAACCACACACTTCTCAGGAATGGTCGGCCTGAGCCTATACAAGATTACACCTTATTTAAATGTCGTACATATTATCCTCAACTCAATAGGTTGTTTATTGTTCACTAGTTGAACAGATATTGCAATGTACACTTAAGGAAAATAAAAAAAATATTCTATATGTATGTATTTCTTGCATACATTAAAATATAATTAAATCAAATTTTCATATCATACATCTTTTATTTGATGAAAAAATATATGTCATATTTTTCGCTTGATAGAAGATATTTTAATCATCCGCTTTCCGCTTTTATAAACATTTTTAGCGAGAATTTTTATTTACCTTCTTTGTTTAGCCGTCTAATAAAAAAAAAACTCAAGCCGAATTTTATTAATGCGATAGAATTTACATAATATTTTCTTAATTTAATGATAACTTTTTATAGGAATACAACTTTTTCATTAAAGGAGTTAAATTAATTAATTTATTTATTTAAAAAAGAGAAATTTTACTATTAACCATTTTTAAATATTTAGTAGACCTAGTTATCTTTATTAAATCAATAATCTTTTTTTATTCAAGTTCATTAAGTATTCAATTAATGTTAGGTTCGTAATTAAAATTATAAATTTATATTTCCTCTATTTTTAGAAATAACAGCGAAATTTAATTACGAAATATGATTAATCTTGTGAACAATTCAAAAAATTTAATTAAACCGTGAAACGAATCAAAAATGACAAACTGCTGTAATGAGAAGAGCGGATTCTTACTACAATGCATCATTTTTTACATTCTAAACTCACAAATTATAAAAAACCTAGAATGCTGAAATTTTAAATATTAATCTAAAATGACATTCGGATGTACAAAATAATTTTTAAATAAAATTTAAAAAAAAGTAATTTTTGCTAATTATAATCAAAATGCAAACCAAAATACACATTAGCATAGCTTCTGGGAGTTTTTTTTCTTTTTTTTAACCTCCGGAACCGCCGTTACGTATTCGCTTCAGAGGATGAGATGAATGGTTTGTAGCGTGTGTGAAAATGCCATGCCTGACCCGGATTCGAACCCGGGACCTCCGGATGAGAGCTATCGCTCGCGTATATCATACAAACGCAACCTTATACTATTCGTATAATACTTTTGAGGAGAAAACATATTTTGATAAAGTAATTTTGCTAGTAAAAGATATTATGTAATATATCATTTTTGAATAATTCTGGCTTTATAATTTTACTTCAAATATTTTTAATACATGAAAAATTAAAAATTGGATTTGTTAAATTATACTCATATATAAGTTGATACATTTTTTCTAACATTGACGAGAGAAGTAAATGAAGTAAAATTTATGTAATAACTTTTCATTTAAACGTTTTAGTTGAATAAAAGAAGTTGTCATTTTGAAAATTACTTCTGCGTAGTAAATAAAAAGACAATGTACCCAAAACCTATATTGGTACTAAAATGAATTTCAACACAGAGGAAATGTACGATATTTTTTTTAAACCCCCTAGTTTAAAAATACGTCGTCCGATGATTACAAGAAAATTTATGAAATTACTGAATTTTTCAGTCAAATTATTTCATTTTTAGTCTTGACGAAATTTATCTTGAGAATCCTTCTTATACACATTAAGAATTTTCTTGCTAAAGCTGCTAATTACAATTTTTTTATCAGAACACATAAAAAGAAAGTGGCTAACAAAAACGTTTTTCTGAAAAGCTGGACTACATTTTATAATATTATGAAATGAGTATTATTACTTCCTTGTACGAAGTAAAGTAAGTATTGTGATCGCGAAAAATTTCGATTTTCAAATTTTAATGGAAATATCCATTTTTATCATCGCTGAGTCCATTTTGACTAGTTTTGGCGTGACGACTGTACGTACGTACTACGTATGTATCTCGCATAAAAAAAAGATTAGCCGTAGGATGTTGAAATTTTGGATTTAGGACTGTTGTAACATCTAGTTGTACCCATCCTCTTTTAATTGCAATCGACTGGACCAAAAGTGTCTAAAAAAAGCCCAAAATTTAAAACATTTGGATTTTAGGTTTTACTTAACTGTAGCAATAAATCCTCACTGAGAGCTTTTTAATAACATATCATAAGTGGTACTTATTTTCAGTGGTTCCAGAGTTATAGCCAAATAAAATTGTTCAATTTATTATAACCAAATAAAATGTTAATTTATAATTTTAATTATAAATAATAAACTTAATTTATAATTAAAATTATAATTTTAATTTACAGCCAAATAAAATTTTTCTTTCATTTATTAAAATTTTATTTGGCTATAACTCTGGAACTAATGAAAAATTAATGAAATATTTGGATCTTACAAGGGGAAGGCACATCGGTTTGAATCCAACTTCATCTCTTTTTTTTTAACTTTTTTTTAATTTAAATATATTGACTTAATATATTAACTGATGTAAAAAAAAAATGTACAATATATCATAATTCAATAATAACAATAAAAAAAATATCGAAGTTATTAATGAAATGAAAATTTTATATACTTTTCATTTAAAAAAAAAAATATATGCATATGTAATTTAATAATATTTATATGTAATTAAATTTTTTAATTTGAAGGAAGTTCACATCAGATTTTTTTTAATTTTTATAAATATTAAAAAAATTAAAATAATATAAAATTTATAAAATCATTACACTCCAATTTAAAGTTATCGATTTTAATTTACTATACTTATTCTTTTTTAACTTTGACACTACTGAGCGAATCATTTCAGAACCAGATCTTGTAAATCATCGTAGTAAACGCAGAAAGGACGCATACTTTTACACACAAATACTTGTTAGATACAAATAACTATTAGGTTCACCTAAATGTTTCATAACCTAGAAATAAATATTTCCGAAAATATCTTCCACCAAATTTGTATTAAAAAATATTTTAGTCGGAAAATTCTATCCTGAAGAAATTCTGCATCCAAATTTAAAAAATCCGTGTCCTTTAAAAAATGGTATTTTAATCTAGCTAAATTATATGAATGTTATACGAGTAGTTCGCACCATTTAAACCTAAAATAAACATATGGGTAACGAAACCTCTTATAATATCCCTAAAACGATGAAATAATTTCTGGTTTCGCCAAATTTATTTTTCTATTTATTTATTTATTTCACCATTACAAAAAATTAGTATTTTTATATACGGTATATAATTTTTAAAATAACCTATAATGAATTAAACTCCATAATTATAGATTTATTAATCGATTTTTTCCGTCAATATTTCCAACTAGTCGATTATAATGTGCAGATAAGTAAAGAAAGATTATACCAAAAATTAAACGGAATGTCTAATCAAAAGAAAGTTTCAGATGTTCAATAAAGAAAAAAGTTCAAACTGTGTTTACAATAACTTTGTGTCACAATAATTTTGCCCTGATTTCTGCTCCAAGAATGAAATAAAGACTTATTAAATTTTTTTGAATTTAAATTTGACGATCAGCCCAGAAAAATGAAATAAAACATGTTCTAGAGGTGAAGTAAAATTTCTTTAACTCTTCACGTTTGATTGATGTTACTGAAATTAAATTTTCATAAGATTAAATTCTCTATAAATTTGTTTGAAAAATATTATTTATTTACTGGCAATTTAACAAAGTTATTCTGCGTCAAAGGTAAAAAATTGTGTTTTCAGTTTCCAATTTTATGTGTTTTACCGTAATTTTTTTCAAAAATTACTTGCGACACAGTTCTGGGATCTGTTTTATTCGATTTTTTAATTCAAACTATCAAATTTACACCTTAATTTAAATTACAATAACTACACAATGGCTTTATATTACCCTTAAACCAGAAATTAAAGCAACATTTTTTACCACTATAATCGAAAACGAAGAGTTTCTAAATCCGTGCTTGTATTAACTTTTATCTTTATTTTCACTTTGAGAACATTTCCTGAAATCCTTACCGTTTTTTGATGCGAGATACTCTGTAAATCATCCATTTCTATATGAGCCTAGTTACCGTAAATTATTCTTACCAAAATCATTAAACCTAACAAGACACTAGATTAGGTTGCTTTGTTTTATTTGGCACAAGATTTTATAAAAGGGGAAGAAATTTCTGCTAAACACTTTTTTGTAGAAAATATTTTTGAAAAATAGGAGGGTGGCCTACCTTAATGGGCATTTAACATTTTTTTGCTGGATGAATTAATTCACTACAGAACCTTTGAATATCCTGGTCACGGCTTTTCCAAGGTTCAGGGGAACCTTTGAAAATCCTTGTGAGAACCCAGGAATCCTGGATGAAAGGCCGAGATGCTTCCACATCGCCATGAATATTGGCCTATCTTTTAATCTATGTACCATTATTCATTTATTTTAATTTTAAAAATAAAATAAAATGTAATTTCTTTCGATAATAATCCCATATTTGAAAATAAATAGTATTAATACATCGGTTACCAGTTCAGTAATGTAAGAGGAGATTGTATTAATTCATTAAAATGATAGATAATTTTTTTAAATTCTTTTTGTCTGAAGAATGGATTTTTTGGGTATTAATTTATGTTACAGACCACTTCAAATCTCGTTTTTAAAAAAGAAATAACTTTTATTTATAATTGTAAGTAGAAATTATCTCCCTTGACGTGATCATACTGTGAAAGAATTCCCTTTTGTATACGTCCGCACAGTGATAAAAACAAGCACAGATTATTCGGAAGAGTTCATTTCCAACTATACGTAAAATTATCAAAAAATGGTTTGGGAAAAAATGATGTATCTGTAGTAATAGCTTTTTTAAATTACTGTAAGTTGTAACCGGCTTATATATGAGCTCCGCTACAGCCTTCTATAGGAATTAGCTAAAGATGAATATCATCTTAATTTAATTACAAAAAAAATATATACTAAATAATTATAAATTGTTTACTCAACTCGTCTGAGTTTCTGAATGAGTTATGAATAAATTACACACGTGATCTCAGAGTAAACTTCGAGGATGTTTTTGTTCGAAAAATCTAACATTTATCTCATTAGCTAAAAGTTATTTTTATAGATTAACTGAATGCAATATGTTATTTCTGTTAAAAAATTGACTTACTTAAACATTATTTATTTAAATATACGGTATAAATAAATTAAATTATTCAAAAAAGAATTGTTTTTTAAAAAAAAGTAAATATTAGTTAAATATATAAAATAAACATTCATGTATCTTTTGTAAGTAGACCCGATGGTTAAAAATGTCTTTTTGTGGCTTATTTTATTAAAAAAGAAAAGTGAATGCAATTAAAATCTAATACTGTTAAACTTTTTACATCGTCCTTAATTTCTATTGAATTCATCCGTATCTTCCTTTATATAAGGACATCTGTTACTGTTTTAAAAACACTTAAACTTCAGGAAATAAATTTATTCAAACCGTACCTTAGTTTAATCATTTATAAGATTTTTTATCGATAAAATATAACCGAAGTAATAAAAAATTATTCTAATATAACAAATTAAGATACAATTTTAATACTTTTGAGTACATCGTTAAATCTAAAAAGACTTCCTGAGTTGTAAAACCCTAAAGGCAAAATACATAATGTTTTATGGATGACGATGATAATATTTGCATACGTTAAAAGAGAGAAATATTTTACAAAAGAGAATAAAATTGCGTACGGAACACTTTAAGAGATGAATATCGGTAACAGAAAAAATATACAAGATAGGATCACAGACGAGTGTGTACGTAGTCTACGATAATAGTGAAAATACACTTGTAAGTTTAAAGTATAAACCCCGGCATAACAAACGGTAAAAGCCGACTCAAACAGGTCATTATAAAGTCAAATTGACCTTAAACTTAATTTGCAAACCGCTTTGGAAAATTGATGACGTCACATGACCAACCTTACCCACCGCTATTCGAGTTTCTGATAAACTCCGACAACACTCCCCTAACATTTTCTAATTGGGTCGTGGTTTTAATCGAAACTGAACGCCCTTTTAACCGATACGTTTACGCTTCGGAACGTCTGTATCTTTGTCTACCGTCCTGATGCCACTATCCTTTCTATCCCTCGTTTCAATATATATATATATATATATATATATATATATATAGCCTACACTCTTTTATAAACGCGATTGCAATGAGTCGGCTTATTTACCCTTATGAAAAATCAAAGAAAACCGGCTTGTAATTGCATCAAACTGAAGTAAGGGTCGTTTACTGGTCTTTCATTACTTTGTTAAAAGGGATCTTGAGATACTATCAGCTCTTCTTTAACGCTCTCCCCTTGATACTACTTAAATGAAGAAGAATCGCATGCAATTTTAATCACAGTATGGGGGACAATGTAGAGATTTACCATCATACACGTGTAAACGATGATACGTAATAAATTTTTAACGTGATTATATCATATGAAGTCTTTAATTGTGCAATTTGATCCTTACGTAATAAGCTTGTAACTAATTTACAACGTAAGTTCGAAAAAGCTATACTGACATTTTATACTTTCTATGTAGATTATACACCTGAATAATTAATATTTAGTAAATAATTTTTTGTAGAGCATCCAATTAACATTAATTTATATTTTAGTACTAGGGAATAAATAAAATGCGTTAACTGAAGTATGAAATAAATACTCTCGAAAATTATCCAAATATCTTGTAAATACTGTGGCTATTGTTGCGCCATATCTTGTAGTACTTATATTTTTATCGTTTGACATTGTTATATAATTATATATATATAATACATATACATGCATAATACATAATATTATGCCGTATATGCTTTTTGAATGTAAGTGTCACGTGTACACGTTATAATAAAAAATATAGAATATAAACATGAAATACATTTTTGATGTACTTACTTTTTTATCCAGTATTCTTCACAAACATTATAATATGTTACACTTACACTGAATTAAAACAACTATTTTTTTTTTTTATTATTATTATTATATGAGTACGTATTGAAATATTTCATATAATTAAACATATATAAAAAATAAACATTTCAGTGTATATACTAGCAGACCCGACCGACATTGTCCTGATGTGGCACTGTTCTGTAATAAATGCACAATACATAAATATAAGTAACTTATTTAAGTTAAAATTAGCAGGAATGTGGACAAAATTTCATTAATATGACTATTATCAGATTGTGATTGTTATATTATTGTAATGGGTTTATTGATTAATTATGTGTAGTATGGTTAATATTTATTTTCACAAAATATTGAGATGTCTGATGAAAATTGAATTAAAAAATCGAAACGTCGTAAAATTAATAATTAATGTAATTAATAAATTTTCATCCACATTACTGCTAATTTTCACTTAAGATCATTCTAAAAAATACCCCCTACATTTTTTTATTTTTATTTAATAATTTTGAAGTTTCATAACCATGTGATAAACATGGTTTAAATAAACAATTAATAAACAAAATTAAAGCACTAAAAAAAAGCAACGTAGTTAAAATTTTTATCATTTTTCTCATTCTTTATTTTAACATCTATTTTACCAAATTGTAGATAATTGTAAATTAAAAACTATTAAAGAAAATTTTTAACTAAGTAGAAAATTTTTTTTATAAAATTAATCAGCTACAAAAATTATAACTTCAATTTTTTAAATATACTTTAAACTATAATTATTATAAGCAACTTATATTTTAATTTTATAAATGTTATAATTTATTTAACAAACTTACATTTTTATTTTCAAAGAGCCGTTCAATTTCATAAGTCAACTAGTAGAACCTACAAGTTAAATTTGTAGGTTAAGTTGACTGTTACTGAATCCACGTGTATACATCATTAAAATTTATGTAAAATACTCACTTCAATACTGCACCTTACAAATTTGCACGATATATATTTTTTAATTACACTTTAAAACGTTATTTCAATAAATAATAATATAATATAATATTCTCAATACGCGCGCAATTCTAGCAGACTCGGCAATGCTTCGCTATTGCTAGATTTGAGTATACATACAGATTAAATGAACGCAATTGAAAGTTTCATAAAAACCTTAAAAAAATTAACATTAGCAACTTCATAAAATTTAACCCTCCACTTTATAAAAGTCAGAATGTAAATAAATCCAAAAGCCAAAACAACAGCACTACCTATCAGATTTAATTCACAGTATTCGGTGAAATATAATTTTTTTAACGAAAAACGTTGTGGCTGCAAAATCATTACAATTAATACTGAACATTAAGAAACTTATAAAACATTACAGAACTTCATAAAATTTAACCTTTCACTTTATAAAAGTCAGAATGTAAATAAATGTAATTGTCAGAACAGCACTACCTATCGGATTTAATTCAAACTGCTCTCTAAACACCGTAGTCCGTTAAAAATGCGAATTTTAATGTAATACAACACTAAACTACGACACAAGTGATATGCGAAAAAGCACCAAAATAAAAAAAATTCCTAGAACCTGATCGCAACACCAACTACCGGGTCTGACTAATACGCCAAAAATTAAAAAAAAATTTCTAAAACGCGATCGCAGCGCTGCTTACCGGATCCAATTGTGAATCGTAACCATCCTAAGGTCAACAACAACAAATAAATAAATTAATTTAAAAAAAACATTTTCCAGTGGATCAAATTGTGAATCTAAACCATTCTCGAATCCCTTTGAACACACACAAAAAATTTCATCAAAATCGGTCCAGCCGTTTAGGAGGAGTTCAGTGACATACATACGCACACAAGAAATATATATATAAGGATACAAGCACACCCAAGAAACAACGTGGTACTATAATTAAACTATAGTATAGTTGGTAACTGTAATTAAAAAAAGGGAGTAATAGAGATAGAGAATTACTGTGAATCACCGGCAGTTTTTTCTCCCACCTCCCATCCTCTGCTACTACATTATACTATACACTCACATATGCATATATATATATATATATATATTCTCGCTCTATGCCTTTTTCTTTTTCATATATACATATGCTTAGCGTCTTGCGATACGTTACAGATTTTGATTACTAGACAGCGATTTTTTTTTCCCCATGTAATTCGTATTTAAAAAATTCTGAGTAAAGTTGATGGTTTCTTATATAGTTTGAGCAATAAACACAGTAATTTTTTTTAAATATTTCTAAAGTAATATACATTTCAATTTAGTTTTTTAAGTGATGATTACGTTTTACCTATGTAAATTATTGAATATACACAGCTAAAATATTGTTTTATAGATTTTATATTACTTTTAAAATCAGAATTTTAAAAGAATTTTATCAGTTCTCAAATTATTTCCTTTCCTCCTGAATCGCAATGTATACTCCAATATATATTATTACTCATTCCCGTTGTTTACGAAGATTTTTTTACCGCCTCCAGTTTCTGTTGTTTTTTCAACATAATATTTTGTTAATTTTATGTAAAGAGTAATCGTAAAGTCGCGCAACCCAAATTTTACTGCTTTGTAGAAATGACAAGTAAATTTGTAAAAGATATTTTAATTAGGGGAATTTTTTGTGTTACAGAATAGTATATAGTAGCAATGCTAGATCATGCCGCCACTTGGACGGCCGTAAAGTGTTTTAACTGATAACAGTCTGGAGACGATAAATGAAACACTCCGTTCTCCAAAAAGGTCTCTTCGAAAACTTTCTAACCAGACTGAGCTATCTTACGGAAGTGTTTATACGGCTACTAAAGTTCTAAAATTACATCTGTACCGGATTAATGTAAGTCATCAGCTCCAAGAACCAGATAAGGAGAAACAAATGCAGTATTTTCGGTGGTTTAGAATTTTCACTCGAAATGATATATTTGTTCTGGACAAGGTTTTTTTCAGAGATAAAGCTTGGTTTCATCTTAGCGGATGTGTTAACGGTCAAAATTACAGAATATGGTCTTCAGAGAACCCGCATGTATTCCATGAACAGCATTACATTCGCAAAAAATTGGGTGTGATATGGGTAACTTGTTGGAGAATTGTCGGGCCTATCTTTTTTCGGAGACCAACACAGATGAACAGTATCAAAAAATAATCATGCAGTTTATAGCTTTGCTACATGCTGATGAACGTGATTGCTGGCTACAACGAGACGGAGCAACTGCACACACGGCGAACAATAGTATGCAATTTTTTCGATGACAAGATAATTTCTTATTGACTACAGTCTCCTCGTTCACCGGACCTGAGTCCTCCCGATTTTGATTTTTAGAGCTTTTTGAAAGATAATATGTAATTAAACGACCCGCATATACTTGATGAACTTAAACAAAATGTTGAGGACTGTACATCAAATATCACTGCTGGTACACTGGAAAAGGTCGCATACAATGTAAGAAAACGCGTTGATGCAAGCATTAAAAATTATGGTGGACATTTCCAGGACTTATTATAAACTTTTAAATAATACTTTTGTAAACGATAATATTATTTTGTAAATTAATAAAAAGGCTTTCTAAAAACAATTTGTCCATTTGAGTTGCGCGACTTTACGATCACCCGTTATATCTTCATTAAAAATCAGAACAATTTTTAAAGTAAAATAAACCTAATATCAAATGATTTTAAAATCACTAAAATCACTTTTACCCTCATAATATTTCAACCTTCTTACATTTTTTGTATATAATGATCGTATAATAAATTTCGGTACATGAATATTTAATAAACTACGTGTATATATCAAATGAAAATACAACTTAATTTAAAATCAAAACCTTAAAATAGATTTGATTAAAAGAATATTGATTTTACAAATTCGGTTGTGGGCTTTTGTATGAAAAATATGTCTTTTGTCCTTAATAAATGCATCCATTAATAACTGACGGAAGGGTTAATTTCCAAAAGGTAAATTTTTACTCAAATGTGTTGCCCGTCACTTACTGTAGACATAATGATTGGCGTAATGTACGTCAGTGATACCGAAAATAGATGTTATGACCAGGTGAAACCACTCTGATTGAAACAGAAAGGATAAAGCAGTAGAGCTGTGGTAATTCATAATTTTACTTTAATATATAATATAAACGTATAATGCATTTTAATATTTCAAAAATGAATGTAGAAAATTCATTATTTTTAATTTAATATTTGAATAATTCTATTAATCGGATAAAAAATAATTTAATTAATAAGTACTTGATTTTTAAAAAGCCCTTCAGCAAAGTATGTTTTTCAGAAAAATGTTTAATTGGTACATTCCAAACACTTACTTACCGTTAAGCTGTTTAAATAAAAAAAAAAAAAAAAAAAAAAATATATATATATATATATAAATAACGTGCATTAAATAGCATGCGTTTATTTTAACGTTCGTATTTATTACGTGCATTAGATATATATATTTTTTTTTCTGTTTAAACAGTTTAATGGTATATATAAATAATATAATTATGATTATATATATATATATTACTTAAAGATATAACATAAATCATAATGTATCTATCTCTCCTTACTTTTTGGGCAAACAACTATATTACCTTTGTTAAATAATAAAATTTTAATTTATAACACTAATAAACACAATTTTTGTTTCTTAATATGTGATAGATGAAACAAATCTTTTTTTTAATGCTGAATACCAGTCCGAAATCAGAACTTTTCCATCGCCATATGTTTTTGAAAAATTCCCAAATTTAAATTTTGAAAATCGTTGATATTATATGATGCACGATTAAACACTACGATTTTTATATTACATGATTACTTTATATTTACGTGTTCATTATACATTTATTGCGTTAATCAGTCGTTAATCATGAGACAATAACTTAAGTCATAACACAAATATCATATATCATGATGTTATTGCCTCTATATTGAAGCATACATGAGTGAGATTCTTCACGTCTGCAGTTTAAAATACGACAGATCTGATGACTTTGTTGGCCTACTGCTTTTAATAATATAATCTATTCAGTCAATCTAATTAGCTGTACTAAGTGAATGAACAATGAAGTTTCATGATACCCCATAACTTGGTAAACGATTCGGGCAGTTTTTGTTACGTACATGGTGAGTTCACTATAAAATCACATAAGAAAAACACTACACTTTTAATTAAAAATACTTTTTGTAGTTTGGCTATAAAATCGGTGATTAGGATAAGACATGAGATGAGAATACGTAGTAACCGGTCGATTTAAGAAAACGGCTAAAAGGTACAAGAAAAACTTGTCATTTAGTGTCTACGTTTGACTTAAACCGAACCGTTTGTCTCAACCGATTGTTATTTCTGTTTAACTAATGCGTCCGGAATTTTTAAGAAGTTTGGACTTTATTCTTCATTGCAAACTGCACTCAGACTTGTACCTCAAAATATATCCATTTCGGTTTCCGAAGTTCCTGAAAACTTGTTTCTTGCAAACAGCGATGAAGAAGCGGACATCATAGAAAAAGGAAATCACGATTTTGATTTACAATATAGTGAGTTATATCTTATATCACAAGGTCAGCTAAGTGTTTTGGTAAGAGATTTAAACTTATAAAAAAATCAAGCTAAATTTTTAGGCTCAAAATTGTAATGTTGGAATTTATATTAAGTATCGGGCTGTTGAAGCCGACAGAAGATTTTTCTCAAACACTGTTACAAAAGAAAATTATTTAGTTTACTGAAAAAATATTGATGAGCTTATGTTACAATTAGAGCGAGTTCTTGAACCTGAGGAACGTCGCCTTTTCATTGATTCCTCCAGGTATAGCTTAAAAGTAGTTCTGCTTCACAATAGTAATAAATATCCTTTTGTTCCGATCTGTTAAAGAGTTAATATAAAAGAAACTTATGATTTTACGAAAACTGTTATTGAAAAAGTAAATTATAAAAAGCATTGTCGGAACATGTAAGGAGATCTAAAATTAATAGCTCTTTTGTTAGGCGCATAGTTAGTAAATACAAGATACTGTTGGTTTATTTGTGAATTGGGTCAACATTACGTAATAAAACAGTGGAAGTAATGTGACAGCTTAACTCCTAGTTAAAAACACAATTCATAACCGTTTAATCAGAAAAAATATTTTTAATGCCCTTCACATCAAACTGGGGATTAATAAAAACGTTTGTAATATCTATGACGAAGGATTTTAATACGTAAAGCACAAATTATCAAAAGTAAGCGAAGCAGAAATTAAAGAAGGAATTTTTGTTGGCCGGCAAATAAGGGAACCGGTCAAAGATGAAATGTTTAAATTCCGTGTGAACCGATGTAGAACTCACTACTTTGATAGCGTCTAAAGTCACTTACAAAACATTTCTGGGTGGCTATTAATCACAAAATTACCAGGATATTGTATAAAAATGTATCAATTCATACAGAGCTACGGATGTAATGTGTCTTTAAAAGTGTATTTCCTGTATTCACATCTGTATTTCTTCTCGCTAAACCCTGGAGTAATAATCGATGAACACGGTGTTAGTTTCCATCGAGGAATTTTGATGATCAAAAACCGTTTCAAAGGAAAATTGAGTGTGAAATGATAGTATGGTAGTTGACTTGTTGTACTGAGGCTACCCACAAAAGGACAACATCTGCTAACAAGTTTTAATGTAAGCATATAACATCCCGTGTCATTAGTTATATTAACTGTTACAGACCTTTACTATGCCACTTCTAGTAACTTAGGGCGATGTAACAATTTTATTTACAGACCTGTAATCTAGAGAAGGTATTACTTACAGAAAAATTAAAAAAGTTTATATTTTATAAATAAGTGTAAGTTTTCTGATTATGTTTATGGCAGGACCTTATATTAAATACATGGCCTAAAGAGAAAGTGTCAATTTACAGAAAGTTTGGGAATCATTAATCTAAGCTGCATGCTTTACAGGGTAATATGACCGCACCAATTAATACGCAAACGTAATACATAAATAAGCTCTACTCGGACACTACTTACATAATTGTTGGAATGTTTTGTAGAGGTTAGCTGGCGTTCTTGATAATATTTATCTTTAAGAAGGATCTACTACAATAAGAAAAATCTTTCCAAGATCGCGAAATTAAGATATTTTATAAGTATAGTAAGACGAATAATCTTATATGACACTGAAACATTAGATCTAAGCGATTTGAAAAATTCCTCAAGATTGAATAAAGCTTATTAATAAAAAACCATAGTCCAAAGGTAAAATAGAAAGGATACACACTGAAATCTAACAAGGAGATCTACTAAAATCAAGAAGACCTGGAAACAACGATAAGGAAAAAAGGTTAAATTTCTTAGAACATACACTCAGGATGGACCTAAAATACGGCAAGCTGTGAATCATCAAAAACAAATCGAATTACCTGAAACAGATCGAAGAGAACCTCTGAAGGATATGTTTGAAAGAAGAGAATTTTTGCGGTAGAAATAACTTCCGAAGAATAATTTACAATGTAGAAATTCTTTTAGAAAAAAAAAGGCAGGAAAAAAGTAGACAAACGAACAAAAACAAAGCCGAAAAAATAAGACAAGACAGAAGAGTAAAAAGGCTAAAAAGAAGTGATATTTGCATAGTCCTAAGCAGACCTTTTTGCATAAAATAAATCGAACAATATTTTTTTTTTATTCTGATCGATACTTAAAAATTCATTATGTAAATCACATAAGGAAAAAAATACATGCTAGTTTACGAATTAAAAAAACAGGGGTTGTTTGGATCAAGGTAAACCCTGATACAACTTTGATCAGAGCAGCATTAAAAATAAATTATGTAGTTAAAAATATACGTCGTTAAAAAAACCATATAAGTTATTTAAAATCTAAAGAAATTAAATATTATTCAGATATATACATGAATAAAAAATAATTCGCAATTCAGCAACCATTAATGAGACCTAGTTGAAACTATATTTACGTAAAATTTGCACGGAGACACAGAAAATTCAGGGTTCTTTATTTTTTAAAACAGTATTACTGACAGATAAAAATATTTTTCTGAAAAAGAAAATGTTTTAACTGTAATTTAAATAAGATGACGGAAAGGTTTTTTAAATGATTCGGTATTGACTCCTGGTGGAATGGCAGTCCTGCCAAGTACTCATAAAGAGGAGGTATCTAGGTGTTTTTGCTAATAGGAGCAGAGCCATATGGCCGGTATCTGTAAAGGCGAGGGAGAGAGCCACTTTCGGGCTACCTGTAAGGAAGTGGCTAAATGTGTGAAGTTTGACCTACAGGGACACAGATTTGGGAGCTTGGTGTGCGATGGGGTCACAGCTACTTCATGAAGATGCTCTACTTCACTGCGAAAAGGAGCGGATTGGCTCACGATCTCCTGTGGGAGGCGTCTGCTGCTAGGGTTGCAGAAAAGAAAAAAAAGAAACATCCGAAACGTGGCGACGTGTAGGGCCAGGTAGGCAGCCTCCATGCTTAGGACATACTGGCTCGCCTGCCTACTAGAGAGCGGGAATCGAGGTGCTTCTAATGATGTCATGGGAGACCCTTGCGATGTGAGAAGCTGCGAGTAAGGAGAAGGGCATGCGTAATGCATGCCTGGATCCTAGTAGGGTAGGAACGGGGACGGGTAGTCCTCCTGAAGAGGGCCGTCTTGGCTGCTCAGAAGAGGGAGCCGGAGTCGGGGAGAAGAGGTTCCTTGCAATCCAGGGGGAATCCCGGCGGGTGGCCTCTGGGTTGGGCCAAGCTAGGGGGCAGGCTGCTGCTACGGCACCCTGAGGCAACCGAATAGACCCCGGCGGGGTCCGGTTGCCTTGGAGGTGTAAAAAATTAAAAAATATAAAAATGATTCGTTATTTAAAAAAAGGCAATAGATCCATAATATGGCCCTTTCTCGTAAGCTGAATTAAGATATTACGTTAAATACCTTCAGTGATATTTAAAATATCTTACATCGAAAATAATTCTGAATTCCGGTTTGATAGTGGGTGGGGGTATTGTTATATTTTCAAAAATAAGTATGTAATATTTTTATCAAAGATTGCATATTCATAAATATTAACAGAATCAGACTTTTTGAGGTACCCGAAGAGATGATATATTTCTGACCGGAATTTATATTAGCATAATAAATATTTAATAATGATGAAAAGTTTAGAGTTTTAATAAGAAAATTCAAAGAAAAAGTGAACTGATAAATATATATATTTGAGAACTCGTTTTTTTTATTTTTTTAAATCAAAACATTTTTAGAAATAAAATAATACAAGTTCGTTCTGTTATACGAACCATAAGCATACACCACTTTTAAGTAGTTAGTATTTATTGGAGTTAAACGATTTTAATTAACCTCCTGGCAGCATTTAATTACATCAAATAAAAAAAAAGTAAATAAAAGACATATTTTTGCACTTAAAAACGATTCATAAACATTGCTAATAGAGCAAATAATAATTTTATAACATTTTGTATTCTATAATACACATTATTATTTATTATTTTTTTATCGCTTGTTATACAATGTACATGTGGATGTTAAATTCAGCATTTAATTGAAGGAAAAGCAACATGAATTTTTCTTAATTATAGCAAAGTAATGAACGACTATAAAACTATTTTGGCAATACATTGTTTGAGTAGGATATAAAATTAATAATCATTCTTTGATTGAAAAAAAAAATTAAAATCATTTTACGTGACGGAACCGAAGAATTTTAAATAAATGAAAGAAAATTTCATGTTGTGCGGGCATGTTGTGAAGAAAAAGAAAGTATGTAACTCGATAATAAAGGAAGTTGAAATTGAAGATAGGATAAAAGGCAATCAGAAAAGGTGATGTAGTGACTATAGGAGTAAAAACAGAGGAAAAGAATTTGTGAAAAAGAATACCGAGAAATAAAGACTCGATAAGAACATTTTAAAAGGTAGAGCTGCAAAAGAAAAAAAATACTTTTTACAAAACTTTATAACATAAAGAATTTTCGTAATATTATTAATGTTCTAAGTTTTAAAATCATTATTGAGATTTATTAAAAATAAAAATGAACTACGAACGTTAATGAAGTGAAAAAAGAACTTTTCTATAAGTGTATGTTAAAAGTTCAACAGTAAATCTAATTATTTTGTTTAAATTACACATTTATTTTAGAAATATATAAGCAAAGAACAGCTAATTTCGAATATATGAATGCCGATAGAAACCCAATGCGTTTATTATCCTTCTTTGAGTATAAGATAGAAACACTGCTTTTACAAAAAAACGAGACAAACACTTGCGCGCGCACATAACATATACGCACAAATATTTTTTTTGTTTTAATAATAAATTCAACAAAAAAATCGTTAACGCCTTATTTCTTAATAGTTTTTATTATCAAATTGAATTTCTAACTGCTATATAAACTGAAAAAGGTAGGTTTTGACGGATTTGTTCCTTATACAATCAGGAGTACCTCAAAGAAGCGTACTCGGACCCATCTTGTATGTTCTTTTTACGGCTGACTTGCCAATTACGGCAGATACTACAGTTACAACGTTTGCTGATGATACTGTAATTCTTGCTGTCCACGAAAATCCGACTACTGCATCTCGTTTTATTCAAGATTATATCACTCTCCTCGAATCGTGGCTTACATGTTGGAAAATAAAAATAAACCAAACAAAATCAAAGCACGTCACGTGCACCCTTCGTAAGGAACACTGTCCTCCTGTTTCTATCTTCAATGATCGATTCCCAGAACTCAAGACTGTAAATATTTGGGCTTTCATCTTGATTGACGACTTACTTGAGCGAAATGTATCACTTTTAAGCGGAAACAGTTGGATCTTAAGTTTAAACACATGTACTGGCTGGTAGAACATAGATTTCAGCTTTTAGCAGAAAGTAAATTATTGACTTATAAATTCGTTTTGAAGCCTGTTTGGACTTACGGGCTTGAATTGTGAGGTACACCGTCCAACTGCAGTATTGACATGAAAGCTACCAAAGAAAAACTGCGGAAAATGCTCAACATACCCAGGTACATAGCCTTATATATAATGATCTTAAGTTGCGATCCGTTTGGCAGGAAATCTTTGTGGTCAGCCTACGGTATCAAAATCGTTCGGAACGGCACCCGAATTATTTGGTGGTCAATTTGTTAGATAGCACGATCAGTGATTTTTCATAATTGCTGAGAAACAATATTCTTGGTTTGCCTTATCTCTTCAATTAGGTGACTTTATGGTCTGGCCGTACGGAGTGCTCATCTATTCCATTATTCGGTCACAAGCCGCTGGGTCTGTGGCAACTCAGTATTAATTCAAATACATCCTATTTACTTATTGTTCTATGAACAATTTGTAGTCGCTGTGTCGTTAAAACCTTTCTTATGCGATCTCCATGGAAAAATCTAATGTGACTTACTGATTAACAAAAATGATGGAAAGTATAATTTATTTTTTAATTAAAAAATAAAACAAGCTTTATTTAAAGAAATTAGTGCTGTTACGCCGTAAAAGTGAATTAATAATAATAAATTAGTAAATAGATTAAAATAAAATAAAATCTCATTCAAGTTTCTTATACGAACATTAACTCAATTACAACAATGATGAATACAGTGTACAATATAATACTCGGTGAATTCAAAATTCAATCTATAGTAGTAACGATTAAATTGGAAAATAAAGGAATAAATAAATTGGTTGAAATTTCATTGAAGAATTAATAACAGTTTGATGGTTATTATATCTCCCCTTAAATCAGGCAGGAATACCTCTCGAAAACTGGAACGGCCAAATTGTGAAAAAAAAATGCTGAAACAGCTAAATTAACATTAATTTACTGCATGGTAATTACATTGGTATTGCAAAATATAAGATATCCTATTTGTCACCGTTAATAAATATAAATTAAAAAATCTAATGTATACACCACATGACTTCCTTGTTCACCTATTAAATTACATTTACACTTTTTTTTTTAAATGAAAAGTATATAAAATTTTATTTCATTAATAACTTCTGATATTTTTTCATACTTTTTTTTATTGCTATAATTGAATTATTATTTACCGTAAAAATTGTTTACAAAGGTTAATAATTATTAATAAATCAATATATTTAAATTTAAGAAAAAAAAGTTAAAAAAAAAGAAAGGAGGTGAAGTCTAATTCGAACCGATACCGCGATGTGCCTTCCCCTTGTAAAATACAAAATATTCATTAATTAAAATTTAAAAATTTACAAGGAAGTAAAAATTAAAATAAAAAATTATTGTCAAAATCCAGCTGCAAAGATTAAAATTGGACATAATACTGTTATTACTGAATAATATGTTTTCTTAATAATTATTAACATTAAAAATAGAATATCAGGAAGAAAAGATTTCATTTCCTCCAAAACCACACTAATAACCTCAAAGAAGAAGACTGCTCCAGCCACTGAAATAATTAATTTCCCTTATCTTAAATTAAGACAATTATTAAATTAATATTTGACACCTAGTGAAAAAATTAAATACTTCAATGACAAATTATTACAAATAATAATACTTTATAGACAGCTAAAGATTAAAAGAAATGAAACCCAAAAAAATAGCACTAGTATAGTCGTAGTTAGATAACGCAGCTGCGGGGTGTATGCGTGAGGTGAATACCCGGACCCTGGGTAGGATAGGACAGGGAAGGGTAGCCCTTCCGGGAAAGGGCATCGCGGCGGTCCGGGGATGCCCTGGACTGCCGCGGAAAGGTCGGGATGTTCTGATGAGCCAGGAGGAAACCCGATGGGTGGACAAGGAAGAGTCCAAAGATATGGAGGTGTTTCTATGCCACGACACACGGGTGCGGCTGAGGTAACGTTTTTCAGGCGGCTACCGTTCGCTCCTTGTTATGTTTAAAAATGGAAATAAAATAAAAATAATAACGCAGCTACAAAACCTTTCATATTTCAATAACTAAAGATGACTTCGAGTGGCTTAAACTTGACCAGAGATTAAGTCCGTACTTGTAATTCTATACTAAAACACATTATTTCAGATCTGGTCTAACCATTGCCTAGTTATCAGTGGGTGGTGCCGGAGGACCCATGGCACACTGAGTTTTGAGTTAACACAATTCCTGGCTGGTCATGGGGATTCAGGTCTTATTTGTATAGATTCGGGCTCTACCTATCTGAAAATTGTCCGGAGTGCGAGGTGGAAGAGACCTCTCAATATGTATTCTGTCTGTGCCCGCGATTCACCATAGAGCGTAGAGAAATACTCCACAACCTGAGATGTGAACACATGTTTCGCCCTGAAGATACCCTACAAATCCTATTACAAGGTGAGGCACAGTGAAAGACTGTGAAAAGATTCGTCAGGACAGTCATAAGGAAGCTGCATTTATATGAGGAGTCCCCCAGAGGAGAATGGCGCCGTAGGGCGTGTGGACGGACAGGTTCTCGGCTGAGTGCGTAGGGGTCCCCCGTACGTGTGGGGGTCGCCTGGGTGCGATGAGGCCGGGTATACTCTGTTCGTGCGTCTGCTGGTGGCCACTGGTAAGTGGTGTGACTATTTGAGATTTCTGTCTTGACTGCTGTGTGGATGTGTATGGATGTTGTATATTGCATGGGTGTTGTAGATGTTAGAAGATTTGTCCTGTTTTCTGTAGGATTCTCGTGCGATGTTGTTGTCGGTGTTTGAATTCGACATGCTGTACGTGTTGCTTCCAGTAGTGTTTGTGTGATGTGTGACATTTGTTGGTTTGTTATGGCTGTGTGTGCAGGCGATTCCACCTTCTCCTGATGAAATGTTTTTATAAGCAGTCCCATGAAGGGGGAAGCCAGGGGTGGAGGTTTAGTCGGTAGTGCGCAGGTATACATACGCTCTTGGTTATAACTGGAGAAAACTGCTAGCGAGTTTGACACTGCTTAGGCGCCCGTAAATGGGGTTCCTCCACCTTTTTCCTCCACCAAAAAAACCCTTTGCCTAGTGGATTGATATTTCTGAAAATAGTGACAAACACAAATAATAGTGCAAGTATTCTGTCAAAAGATTCTTAGACTGCAAAATCTTTTTTCACTTATTTTTACAGTTTTTTCAAGTTTTTCTTAAACATTTTAAACACTTTTACGCCAAGATTTAATAAACGAGATATGAACGCAAATCCACATTTTTAAATTTACAAAGCGTTCGGAAAGTTGCTGTGAACTGGAATTATGGAAGTGAAACGACAAAAATTTCTTAATTATTACGTTGTATTTTTATTTTTTTATTTTTTAGAAACTGACATTACATGATACACACCCACCGTTGAGATGTCACCGCCGATAATGTGACGAATAACGGCACTTAAACCTCATCGGCATCGACGTTATTATTCTGGTGAATAACTTAGTAAAACAAGTTCCCTAAGATACTTTGCAAAAGGTGTTAAAAATGACCTCCTCCAACATCAACACAGCACTCCACACATTTCAGTTTATTTTCAAACACTTTAACCAACTAATGTACTGTAATGTCTCGTACCTATGCCATTATTTCAGTTTTTAGTTCGTCAATCGCGCGTGGTTTGTTGCGATACATTGCTTGTTTTGCTGCCCAAGTAGAACGTAATCATGGGGAGTCAGTTGAGCGATCGTACAGGTCACAAACTCCTCGAGATGGTTCGTTCACCATAAACATTTAGTAGAAAAGTCATTGATCTCAAGCAGTGTGGGCTCGGGTGCCATCTTGTCGGAACCAACCGTGATTGATTTCCACTACTGTTTACCGACTAATCCAGTTTGTTAAAACAGTACAATGACTACCACTATAAACTGTATTTTTAAAAAGGATTTGACCCATAATGCGTGTTCTACTTAACACCCAAACACCAATTTTCGAAGTCATGGGGGTTATTTGTCGATCACAGTCGTGCATTTTGTAAATTAATATACTCTCCGCGATGAACCCACGCTTCATCTGTATAAAAAAACGTAATGTCGAAACTACCTACGAAATTTTGGTCAATAAAACGTATAAATCACTGATAATAATTCAATCTTTAGGTTTCAGTTTTTGATCACACATTACTTTATTGAAGAAAAGTTTGAATTCTTTTCTTACAGCTTTATATGCAGTAGCAAGTCTATATCTTGCGGCTGTGCTAACTTACACATTGACTTTGATTGACTTTCGGCCATATCATCCGAAATATGAAGCAGCTTCTGTTCGTTTATTTCAGTAGTCTTTAACTTCGACAAGCGTCTTCAACAGAGCCTGTTGCCGGAAATATTTCTATAAGAGTTCGAACTGCATTGCGGTGAGGAACAGAGTATTTGGAAACTTTTCAGAAAATTTGTGCTGAACTAAATCAGTATATTTTTCACCTTCACGAAGACATATTTAACGAGAAAAGTGCGTTCCTCTACCGAAAGAAGCGTTACCTTTCTCGTAACTATCGATTCCGATAAATGAAACAACACGAAACGAAGCTGGTTCAATCTCAATTCAACAACTGACTCTTGGTTTATTACTGAGCAAGCCAAACAAACCCACAAGACAATCAACCAGACGTCGAAAGAACCGAATGTACCACATAATTCTAAAGCATATCGACAGCGACTTTCCAAGCGCTCGTTTTAATACTTTTCATGACATAGTTACGAATTTAACCCTTCTAATTTTACGGCTACATTTCTATTGCTTCTATAGAGCATAACTATAAAGGGAAAATACAAAGTAATGGGTATTGGGGGTCTTCGCAAATATTGATATTTTAAGATCCCCTTACAAAAAAACACAAAAAACGTTTAGAAACTTAAAGAAGGTGTATGTATGTGTGTACGTGTATTTAATTGTATTTTTATTAATATCACCGGACTGACTTAATATAAATTCTTCTAAAATGACTTAAAAATCTTATTATATATCTTATAAAAATATATAATAAAAATCTTATTGTATAAAATGACTTAAAAATCGATGGTATCAGTTAAAAAAAATCCGGCAATAAATTGCATAATTTGACCGGCGTAGACGGGAAAGTTGTGAAATTCATTTTTGAAAAAGCCTTTTGGCTGCCAAAAAAATGTCAATTCAATTTTAAGTTCTATTTATTTCTTTTAACCCTTCACCATATTAAGAAACATGTATCGTAATAAACTTTAGTGTTATTGATTTTAAACATTTTTTTTTTTAAATTAAATTTAAAATTATTATTTTGATTATATTTAAATCTATTAATTTTTATTTTTCATCCTTGCTTAACAAAATAAAGCAACAATTAAAAGTTTAATATTCTAATATTAATACATTAGAGTCACACTTTCAATAAATATATTTTCGACTTTTTGAAAATTTGAGAGCTCCTACATTAGGGGGTTTTTTTTAATGATTAATTGATTTTAAAGAAAGTTTTAAAAAATGTTTATTTCTCTTGAAAAAGGAAAATTTTTCTTTTACAAAGAAAATTTCTCCTGTCCGGGAAAGGATATTAAGCCATTTTAATGACTTTATTGTTTAACAAAATGAATTTTTGAGTATTAAAAATTTGAAATTGTTAATTTTTTTTTTCATTTTCTGGTATCCCATACTAAAGGGGAATCATTCAAGTAAAATCCATTTTTAAGAAAAAAATAATTCCTATGTGATGATAATAAATTTAAAAACGAAGTTTTTAAAATTGTTTAAAAATAATGTCAATCTCCGTAGCGAAATGGTAACATCTTGGCCTTTCATCCGTACGTCCCGGGTTCGAATCAAGGTCAGGTATGGCATTTACATAAGCTAAAAATTTTCATTTTCACATTTCCAGGTACAAGCTTCTTTGTAGTGAATTAACTCATAAAAAAAAAATATATATATATATATATATATATAATACCAAGATACAGCCATTATTTCCAAGATGTAACCGTATTTTTTCTCAGTAAACTATAATTCTTTTTTGGCTTATTGAAAAACATTGAACCAAATGTTCGATGGGACTCGAACTTAATAATATCAATTTTTAAAATTTTAATTTTTAAGATTGACAATTCACAACATGAGATCTTTTATAAAAAGAAGAGGGTTCCATGAGACTCGAATTGAGTATTTTAAAAAATTTTGAAATGTTTATAATTTCTGATACATTGTCTGTTTTTTCTTTTTCAATTTGTGGCGATTATTAAAAATGTTATATAAGATAGCTATGGAGTACAGGGACCAGAGGGGACCTAGAAATTTTTATTAAAAATTTTGAATTTTTTTTAGAAATTTTACTCTAATTATAACATACTCGTAATTATGATGAAAAAAACTTCATTTGATCAAGGAAGTCAAGATCCAATGTTTGTTTATTAAGAATTTTGATTTTTTCCTCTCAGTTATACTTTTAGTACTGCATAATTTGTATAACAAAAACTATTTGACCAATTGATCAAAAAAAAATATTTGGGTCAAATCGGACTTGTATGTTTCTACTTAAAAGTTTCATTTTTTTCCCATATTAAATATTGCATAAATTAATATTTAAAAACCCTTTTACGTCTTTGAGATAAAAAGGGCAAAGCTGCGATGACAATTTTGCCCTTTTTGAGGTAGCAAAAAGTTATGCACCTTATTGCTCCTTTTTTGTAAAATCGAATAAAATGAGTAGTGTAAGAGTATGGTAAGTTAATTTTGTTAGGGTATGCATGGAGGCATAGTCGGACCCCGACTAGAAGTACGGACAGGGAGGGTAGCCCCCTCATGATGAGAGACCTCACGGCTTCCAGAAGCGGAGGTCGTGTTGCTTCAATAAACCAGGAGGGACTCCGTTGGGAAGGTCCAATGGACGGAAAATGCTGAAGGGTGGTGGCTAGACGCAATTTCTTCTAAGCAGTTACCGATTGGCTCTGTGCGGTTTTTAAAAAAAAAGGTCAATTTTATTAACCCACTGGGTTGGTCTAGCGGTGAACACGTCTTCCCAAATCAGCTTGTTTGGAAGTCGAGAGTTCCTGTGTTCAAGTCCTAGTAAAGGCAGTTACTTTTATACAGATTTGAATACTCGACCGTGAATACCGGTGTTCTTTCAACCACATACCGGGTTTCAATTAACCACACAGCTTAGGAATGGTCGAACTGAGACACTGTACAAGACTACACTTCATTTACACTCATACATATTACCCTAATTCATATTCTGAAGTAATACCTGAACGGTAATTCCCGAGTCTAAACAGGAAAAGAAATAAAGTTATTTTTATTAATTAATTAATCAATAGAGAGGTATAAAAGTGGGTAAAAAAACATGAGTAAACATATAAAAATAGGTAAAAAATTCTAAGATAATGAAACCCAATAACTAACTAATAAATACTATCTAGAAATGCGAAAAGAAATTTTTTTAGAATGTGTTTTCATAGTACTTTCGTGGTTTTTATAGTAACTGATTAAACCGTAATTTACTAAATACAATAATCAAATAGCTTTTTTGTAAATTATAATTAATTTAAAATAGTGTTTCTATAGAATAAAATTAGAAATGCTGTTTTGTTTATTTTCAGGTTCATTATATATAAGTAAATTTACAATAAAATTAAATTCAGATAAGACGCTGATAGCACTTCATCTAAGATTTATCGAATAATTATACAAGGATGAATCCTGAACAACGTTGCTAAATAATTCACGACATTTAACAATATATTTATTGTATACTGCATATCTATTCTGTATGTATATATATATGTACGGCATCATAAAACAAGATATATATATATATATATATATATATATATATATATATATATATACTATTATATATACACTCGTTTTATAAAAACATACTTTGAAAACTAGATTAAATGCAGTATAATTATATTTCATTTTGTTTGATTCAAGTTTTTAAATTACTTTAAGTGCTACTACACTTTTATAAAGTAATTAAATTTGTTATTTTTAGAAATGTCTCTTAAAGTACGTAAAAAATTATTTTTTAAAAAAATATTCTCGATTCTCTTTTACTGTAAAAAAATACATTTCAGAATTTCTCGTAATCTACATATTAGTTACGCCAAGTTCGTGCAGGTGTAGTAAAATCTATCTAGAAGCAGTTTTATCTTATAAAAATCTGCAATGCATGCGTACGCGCGCGCGCGCAGAAACACACACACACCTTATAATGAATTCGATTAAAAAAATAATTTTCCATAAAAAAAGAAGATATTTACTATGTTAAAAGCATTTTTTCATTAAAAAAAAGTTTATCATTCATATAAAAGTCAAGTTTATTATTAAATTTAATTCAGTAAACTCGTAGAACAACATACATTATATAAAAACACTAATTTATAGTAATGCATATTTATTCATTCACTTACACATCATTCTCTCGTCTTCTAATTACATATATTACTTATATCGTGTCATGATGAGAATCAGGCCCCTACTACTAGAATATTTATAAAAATTGCCTTGAAAAAATTTAAGGTTTAATATCGGTAGATGAAATTTTTTTTCATAATAAACGTATTATAAATATACATGCATACATATATATATATATATATATATATATATATATATATATTTAAATCCTTCTTCTTTTTCAAATTTTTGCAAAAATTTAATACGTTCTTTCCCCTCGAACGTAATACCTGTCTACCAACTTTGAAGAAAATCGGTAAAAGGGGTTCAAAGTTATACGATAAAATTCACGCCAACACACATACGCACATAAACGTCCGACAGAGAGCGTTGGAATGAAAGTTTTTTCGTAGATTATTTACAGTTTAACTTTTTCTTTTTTTTGCAAAAAGTTTTTTTTAATGTCCCTTTAAAGCCAATACTTAAAATAGGACAATTTTTTTTAATTTTTTGTTGACTTTCTATATATTTTACCGTTGCCTATAGCGGTATATATCCGGGAGTGCAGTATACAACAGCTATACCCAGAAATGTATAAAATGGGATGCATGAATACTTGGAAAAATGTCGGGATTAGCCTAAATAAGAAATCCACTGGGAAATGTGAACAACAAAAAAACGTTTTTTTTAATAATAGTTTTTTAATCACCAAATTTTAGCAACTCATATATACTTTTTTTTCAGATGCGCCATCGTTTGGTATTACTAGAGTACCAGGATTCGGTACTCCTTTAAGAGAAGGAATTCCAGTATCGTTAAAATGTGATGTAGATGCAAATCCACCAGCAAAACCAATATGGAAAAAAGGTAAGAAATTTTATAACTTATTATGTGAAATGCATATGAAATATTACCTCCCAGACGCAGCTTCGCCCGCGCTGTATGGTTACTTGCGTTTCCCGTATTGGTCAATCTTTTTATTTTATGTTTATTAGTCAAGTAACCGGAGGCAGGTGCAGCTAGTTACACGTAAAGTAACGATAGCAATGGCTGTGGTGGTTGAGCTACAACGCCGTATACCTTCGCACACCTTAAAAAATCGAAATTTAAAAAAACCCGCAAATGGTTTTAAATATTTATCTGAAGAATATTATTAAGCCCCAATCTACTGAATATCTCATTTATTATACTTTACATTGGTTTGTTTGGAATTTCTATCGCCATCATCCCATTCGGTCGCCCTAAAGCATAAGAACGAATGTCTGTGCCTCAAACTATTCTGCCTTCAAACAGTTTAGGGACCAGTGTCTTAATAGCTCCTAGAGCTTTCCTAACGGCATGAGGTAACTAAGCTCGTCGCCATACACCACCGGCTTACGTGTCCCAACCTCTCACTTGTCACATATAACTAAAATGGGTAGGCGCACCTCGCAACTACAAAAAATATATGACTTTAATAAATAAATTTATATAGTCAAGACAGCAATTCGCTGCCATGATTAGATCGCTGAATGCCAGTAAGTACCTATCCACCATTTTAAAGCGCTTGGAGCTTTAGTTGGCTGGTGGCCAGCCATAATTCTCAGGTAGTTTCCCACAGCATCGGGATAGGAGTTTTTCCCTTAGATAAACTACTGATGCCGGTTGAACAAAGGAATGGCAACAAGGAAGGCCCACACGGTCCGATAGTGCGGCTCTTGCCGCTTGTGAGTGGCCGATTTTCCCCTTCACCTTTAAGTTCCAGGGTGGCCTGAATTCTAGTCTCCCCAAGAGCTGAGCGGTCGAACATTATGCGTTCGTTCGAATGGACCTCCCCGTAGACGCACAGCTCATCAGCTGCCAGGCAGAACCGAAACAAATATTGGTTTAAATTCACGTGGTTGGAGAGCACTTGAGCTCCCGTTGATCGTTTACTATAGTCGGAATTGGGAATATTTAGAATCATTGTTGTTGTTGTTGTTCTTCTTCTTCTTCAGTAATAGAATCATCATAATTTGTACGCTCCATAGCCTTAGCATACGACCGGAGAAGATTTTTGGAATGAACACTCAAATTCCCAGGTGCTCTTCGACTCAAAGAGGGAAAATTATTATTACCTAAATCAAAAGACCTGTCCTTCCTAGCTCGAGACCCTGTAATTCGCTCTTGTAATTCCAATTTTTGCTCTTGTAATTTCTTTAGAAAAAAGTAATCACTTTAGAAAAAAGTAGTACTCATTCGCTGTGGAATTTTTGCATAATTCATCCTCTGTTTTTCATATTTTTCTACTGGTTCTTTGTACGCCCTACACCCTTTATAGTTTGAGGGATATTCTAATATGGCATAGCGCAGAAATAGTCGGAGTATTTCTATAATTTTCTGGGCAAAGAGCTCATCTGTTCTATGGCTATCCGCGCATCTCACGCAACTACATGGCGCATACAGTTGTTTTTGCTGTGTCTATATTGTTGGCAACCCATACATTAAACTATCCCAGGAAATTTCCTAGGTGTTTTAAAGTTAAAACTGCAGTCGGCAACGTTTTTCTAATTGAAAATCTTCTAATTGTAACAAAGAAAGTTGGTAAAGGTTCCTTCGCTACCCGATAACTATACTCCAAACCTTGTGCCCTTGACTTTCAATGTACTTAATCATGTCAATTGGAATTAATTCAAATTTTTCAGCATTACCCGAAATATCTTCTCATCTTTTCTCATTAAAATGTGTTCTATAAGGTTGTTCCCCCGGACTCCGTTAGATAATAACTATTTTGAAAGCGTCGATATTCTTTGATACTATTCGCAACTGATGATTATTAATTACTCGTACAATAAAGTCGGATATAGTCATAATTGATTTTAATAAAATTTTATTATGTCAGCGAATACCGTAGAGAACTATTAGCGGATGGTTAATATCCTACTTTCCTTCTGATTAATTTGCTAGCTAGTCTCTTCAATCGGTAGGTGTTTGTACTGATTAGATAATGGTAAATAATTCCCAAAAGCAGTTTGCGACACGTTCGGTGTATAAGTATCGGAGTAGTCGCCACGATAGTTTATCTGTTTGCGAATCCGCGATATCAGCATCAGCCTCACCCTTCGAGGCGTCACTTATATTGTCGACAATATCATCCCTAATTAGTCTAGGAGGTGTCATTTTTCGGAAATTTCTGCACAAGACATAAGATGTCTTCGATTTCTGTTAGTCTGTAAACCAGTATTTTGATACGTCGTATCCCTTTTGCTACTAATAACAGCTAGCAGCTGATCCATAACACCGTGTTAAAAATTAGCTTATATAGTTTAACTTCACAAATTGATACTGATTAAAGTATTAACAAAAGTCTTAATAGAAAAGAGGAAAAAAACAGAAAAAAAATGTATCTGTAATATAATACTCACTGAAGGTCTTAAATCAACACAATATTTTATTTGACTTAATTTATAAATATTATAAGAGTTCTCGGTTAACAAGTCTTTGCCTCAGAATAATAGCTGATTGAATTCATTCAGTTAAATTGAATAAATCATTAATTGATCAAATAAACGATAATATAATATTGTCGGAAAATATAAGACTACAATATTATTCTTAGTGTATAGCTAATTTTATGTCGATAGGCTTATTGTATTCTATCATGTTAAAACGAGAAATTTCCTTCATTGTATGACTTATTCAATTTTAAACATTAAAGTTACTAAAATAAATCAATAGGAACAGAATTAGAAATGTTTCTAATTCTCTAAGAGAATAATAAATTATCTTCTCTAAGAGATAATAAATATCCGGAAACCTATGTCTCATTAGCTATTCATAGCGCAATATTATTTTTATTAGAAAGTACATTTTTCAAGCCGATTGATTAGACGTATGTGGGTAAAAAATTTTAACCTCCAAATTTTTCAAGCGAGGGTGTCCTCTTATTTCGTATTTTATTAAATTGTTACCTTCCTCCTATTCATTTATCTTAAAGATAAATCAAATTTAATAATATTTATCTACAGATTTCCCAAGTAAAGCTCTTTATAGATTACGTAAACTGATTAAGGATCTTGTTTTCCTTAGAGCGCTTCGTCACTTCCGAAGAACAAGTTTTGTAGATAAGCTAAAGGAGCCCCATTATGGAATAGTGCTGTCTATAAATCTGGTTTGATATTCTGTAATTGACATTTCATTTACTACTGATTTTTCAATAAGACTGTTTACTTAACCGATCATAAAACTGTTAACTGTTAACAAACCGATCATAAAAACATTAATTAAAATATTTAATATTTCGATTGTTAACTAATCATCACTAGTAGATACAAAGGAAATATTTAAAAAGTAAATAAATACAAAATTAAAAAAAAAATCCTTTCGGCACGCAAGAAGGCGGAGGTAGATTCACCAGTGCTAAATAGAGGATAAAAAAGATTTCCATTTTAAAGTTAAGAAAAATTTGAAATTTACTAAATACAATGGTTGCATGTGAAAAAAAGGTTCACATGTTTAGCATACGACAAGCCCCAACTTCTTAAAATTCCAGCAAAAGTTTGGTCATCCCTTGCCGTAAGGGTTGACCGTATCAAAAACTTTTTCAGATAAAAGTTTTAAGTAATGTTTAGAGGATTAATGACCACTTTAAACCGATTCGATACTGTCTGTATTAAGGGAAGTATGATTTATTTTTTGTCTTCAAAAACCCCATTTTTTTCACCCCCTGGGCCAAGAATTGGTGATATCAAAACACTTTACTTACGTAAGTTTTAGGCCCTTATTCAAAGAATAGTAGGAACTTTAAACGAATTCGATATTTTGCTTAATTTGAAAGTTATAGCGATATTTTGTTTTTTTTTCGAAAAAGCCCTCCCATTTCCATCCCCATGGTCCGATTTTGCCCATTAACAAACTCAACTGAGATTTTTGGTTGTTATATTTTTTGTATCAATTTGAAAGTGATTGGTGGAAAATTACGGCAGTTATCGTGTACACAAGAAAGTGAAATATATATATAAACTTTTAAACTGACAGTGGTTTTGGGGTCTGGATAATGTGAACCGCGAAGACATGTCGAAATTTTCCGGAAGTCGAATCATGGTACCCATTATGTATATATATATATATGTGTGTGTGTGTGTGTGTGTGTGTGTGTGTGTGTGTGTGTGTGTGTGTGTGTGTGTGTGTGTGTGTGTGTGTGTGTGTGTGTGTGTGTGTGTGTGTGTGTGTGTGTTACACAGGGTCCTGACTGACTGACTCATCAACGCACAAAAATGATAGAATTAATATTAATAAACACACAGTTCAAGGTTAAATTTAGAGGGAAGATGTTTGAACCTTTCCCGGTAAAGACCGGATGGAGACAAGGTGATGGATTTTCCCCATTGTTATTCAGTTTTACACTGAACTACATAATTAAGATTTTGCGAAAGGAAAATCCCGTTAAAAAAAAATAGGAACAAGTAAAAATTCAATAAACACTAATATATTAGGATTTGCTGATGATTTGGCCAGTAACAAATTTACTTTATAAATATAAAAAATCTACTTGTTCCAGTTATTAGGACTTGGAACAGGTAACAAAACAAATCACAAGCCTGGAAAAAATTTCCCGAACAATTGACCTGAAACTTTCTTATGAAAAGACAGAAATAATGGCCATGGATTCCCTCTATATAAGCAAAATCAAAGTTAACGATAAAAAAATAAAAATAGTTGAACAATTTAAATACTTAGGTGAAATCATTCACTGCAGACTGAAGGAAAAACAAGCATGGCAAAACAGAATAACTAAAATTAAAAGAGTAAATAATCTAACTTGGCAGATATACATTAAAAGATTTCTCTCAATAAAATCCAAAATTCACCATTATAACACAGTAAACCTTCCAGTGGCGCTTTATGCTTGTGAAACTATCTTTCAGATTAAGAATGAAACTAAAACGGACCAATTTCTTAAAACAGAAAGGCGAATTATCAGAACTTGTTTAATTAAAAGTTATCAAAAGTATGGAGTCTGGCGAATTACCGCAAATGAGACAGTCTACCCGATTCTCAGTACAATGAAAAAACGAAGGATTTCTCATTTTTTCCACGTATTAAGAATGTCTGAGAATCAAATTCTAAAACAACTTGTCACAAGGAATATTAATAAAAAACCTGTGGAAAATATGTTGGAGAACCCAAAGAGATCTTCAAGAAATTGGCTTGAGGGTTGAGGACGCCTGTGATAAAATGAAAATTAACTACGCACTTCAAAACGATTGATTCAGCGTTAAAAAATTAAAAAGGCATACAAAGTGGAGGTCACAGATGAAGTCAGGAAGCAATGATCCGATAGAATGAAGAAATACTGGGAAAATCGAAAGGCCGGACTAAAACAAAAATTCAAGAACTGAAATATGGATGATTAAAGTGGTCCATTCCGGTCTCAAAAGTAAAAAAAAAAGTATTGTTTATTAATTAATATTTATAATTAGGTATTTCTTATTTTATTAATTTACCTAATCTTTCTTATTATTTTATGCATTAATAACAATTTCAACACTACGTAAATTCAACAATTTGAAAAGATTAATTCATCATTACTCTCAAAAAAGCAATGCTAACTGAATTCAGTTTTACCCACGTGTCTTGGAAAAAATAAAAAATCAGACCAATACCAAAATAAAATATCTAACACCACAGTTGTAGAATTTTTCCATCACGAAGCTTTTTTTGATGCACGGCTTACACACACTTTAATTTAAAATATTTTTCATTTTAATTTAAATATAATATTTTTGTTTAATTCAATGAAAGCGCGCACGCATACCGTATTTCATTCGCGTGTGTGTGGTGGTACTAGCGGCTACTATAAATACTTTTTTACTCTTTAAATATTATTCATTTATTTACGTAATTCTCCCGCTCACATGTGACAGACAACACAATATAGCAGACGTCTACAAAACCCTACGTCAGTTCTACACTACCGCTCCTTGTGGTGAGATGGGATACTTGAAGCAGTATACCTACTTAGCCACTAGTTTATTTAAAGCATTTTTTGGAGTGGAGGTCGATTTTGCAAATATTATTATTTTTGAATTGTTAAAAAATGTAGCTAAGAAAACCTTGCTGTACAGCCTCACCCCTTAAACTTTTAAGTTGAAAATTTATTGGCATCAATACTCCATAAACGGAAGTAATCTGACCAAGTTTGGTCAAACTCGGTTCAGTAGTTCAGGACATATAGGAAGTGCGACACCGAACACACACACACACACGTACATACGAACATCCGGAAAATTTCCACCCGGTTTTATGGGTTTCTTAGTTGTCATAACGTCAAGATCCGGTGAAAACCGCATATGCCCAAATTGAACCGATTACAATTCTTTCACTTCTAAATCTGTAGCTTTGCTATAGCGGTAGACGGGAATGTAAAAATGTATACTCATTTTATAAATATTATTTCATGTGAAACAAAATTAGCAAATATGAATTCTAAAGTAAAAAAAAATCACATCTTCCATTTTTATAACTTTCTTAGCCATTTATTATGTTTTCTAAAGATAATATCTTTAACATATAATGAACTGAGTAGTACTTCATTTTAATAAATATATATATAAATATATATATATATAGTTACAGAACAATTTTAAGATAGCAACATCTCATCTAAAAAAATAATAAAGACATTATTTAAATCGGATTAGGAAAAATGAAATTATTAACCGCTTAAAACGGCACTGGCAATTATATTTAATTGCATTAGAAAGAAATTAAATAACCATTTCCTTCTTTATCGACAACCTTAGAATATTAATAAAAGCAGATATTCGCCAAATAAACGTAATTTTATTTTATTCTGCAAATATGTTTGGCATTTAAAATTTTAAATGTAAAAAGTTTCATCTTTTAGATAAAATAATACAACAAATTTTCATTAAATTACGCAGTTTTCAAAGCATAAGTAAATCAATTATTGTAAAATTGATTACATATTGACTAAAACAGCAAAAATAATAATTTAAAAGTACCTTCTTTCGGAACTGTATTATATTAGCGTATATGGACCGGTTAAATTCTGAATATATTTTTTCGTAACTTTATATGTATTTAAAATAATAAGGAAAAAACTGATTCCAAAAGAAATTTCTTACAAAAAGTTCAAACCATTCTCATATTAAAAATTCAAGATTAAAAATTTATATTAAAAATTCTAGATTGGAATCTTTTGAAATGAGGGAATTTCTTTTGTATAAAGTTATTAAATTTTTTACTTTTAATATAAACTTTCATTAATAGATTAAAAAAAAATCTTGTATCACTAACTGCAGAAGACAATCTACATCAAAAATTTCCGATATTGTTTTATATAAAAAGTTCTGTAAATTTATACACCTTTGTGTTCACAAGAATAATTCGTACTATAAGATAGTTATTTATAGCATAAAAATGTAATCAGATGTAGTTTACTTCCTTGTACGAAGTAAAGAAAGTATTGCGATCGAAAAAAATTTCAGTTTTAGATTTCAACGGAAATATCCATTTTGATCATCCTTGAATTCATTTTGACTACTTTTGGCGTGACCTCTATACGTACGAATGTATCCCGCATAACTCAAAAACGATTAGCCATTGAATGTTGAAATTTTGAATTTAAGACTCTTGTAACATCTAGTTGTGCACCTCTTCTTTTGATTGCATTTGACTGGACCAAATGTGTCCAAAAAAATCCAAATTTAAAAATTTGGATTTTGGGCTATTCCTTAACACTAATAAGCCCTGATTGAGAGCTTTCCAACGATATATGATAAGTTGTACTTATTTTCATTGGTTCCAGAGTTATAGCGAAATAAAATTTTAATTAATGAAATTTTTGGATCTTACAAGGCGAAGACACATCGGTTCAATTCAGACTTCATCTCCTTTTTTTTTTAACTTTTTATTTTAATTTAAGTATATTGATTTATTAACAATTATAAATAATATTCAATAATAACAATAAAAAAAAAAGTTATTAATGAAATAAATTTTTATATGTACTTTTCATATTAACACATGTGTATATGTAATTTAATTGACGTACAAGGAAATCATGTGATATCCACACATATTTTTTTAGTTAAACTTTCACTTTCCCGGCTACAGCGATATATCGCTGTGTGCTGTAGACTTCTACACGGTATCTATAGAAAGTAACGTATATCGTTAAAAATTTACTCTTTTATAAGTTTTGTGCCTTTTAAGAAAAGAGAGATTTTAAAAAAAATTTAACACTAAAAATTGATGTAAATACAATGAAAATAATGTATGAAAAAAATGTTATTCCTATGCTCCTAAATCCAAAAAAAAAATTATTTTCGTCAGACGGTTGTTTGTGCGTATGTACGTATGTGTTTGTCTGTATTTGGTCATGGGAGCTGGCTGGGAGGAGGGGCTAAAACTGGCGCTCTCGCTCATTTCCATTCAGTGTAGCTGAATGGACTATGTAGCTGATGTCATGACTTAGTCATGACAGCGTGGTGATTCGTGTGTTTGTGTTTAGAGTTTGTCGAGATAGATTGATTTAAGTAATAATAAATATATTTTGGACAATATTTACGTGTAAAAAATTAAAGTAAACATGTAAAAAAGTACAAAAATTCTTCAATATGTCAGTCTCAGCTCGCGCAAAAGCCAGCCAGAAATATAAATTACGCTTATCGTTGGAAAGGGGAGGTTATGGGCCACGCACAGGTACCTCAATTTCCGGTGCCGAGCGAGCGAGACTTTCGGGAGCGTGAAAAAGATGCCACGGCGCGCTCAGTGAACGACGCCGACGGCGCAAGCACTTCTACTGCTGCTTATTATACCTTATTTCTCATATCGCACACCGATTTTGAACAAAATTGTCGTCGAATATTAGTCGAAATAAATATCATGTACCATTCAGTATCTACTTTATGTTAATATTAATTTTAGTATGCAGTCAGTGTCTCGTTTTTATTTCAATCCGATACAGTAAAAGCGACTCGCTGACATACAGACCAACCAATTTATTCGTAGAGTTGGCCAAATGTAGGAACTAAAATTTTCCATTGGAGACTTTCAGATTTGTTTAAAAAAAATACGATGGTGGCTCTCCCATTTAACTCGACAGATTAGTTGGTCGGTCTGAAGCTCGGAGGAGATTCATCCAAGGTCTGTAACATTTCACATTAAACCAACGGCCCTGCGCCTGACACAGCCCCACCCGATTTTTATGCTATGTAAGAATATCATTAAAAATCATGAACCATTAAATATCATTTCAGGGTAAACCATAAAATTTACTCGTTGTTAAAAAAATTAAAAAATGGCTTCATATTACTACTCTAGCAGAAGAAATCATGAAAGAAGAAGTTCTTTATTGAAACGCAGAAAAGCAATCGGGCCAGACAAAATTCCATGTGAACTCCTAAAACTAATAGATGAAGAGCAGCTCGACGTTGTTGTAGACTTTTTTAAAGAGTTGTACAGAACTGGAATAAAACCGAAGCAATGGATAAAATCGACTTTTATAATGTTACCGAAGAAACCAAATGCGAGAGAATGCAGCGATTACCGAACTATTAGCTTGATGAGTACTATACTAAAAGCATTCTTGAAAATCATCCACAAAAGAATATACAATAAACAGGAAGAAGATATTAGTAACATCTAGTTTGGATTTAGGAAAGGTTTCTGTACAAGAGAAGCACTATTTAATTTTAATGTATTAGCTCAGAGGTCCCTAGATATGAACCAGGATGTACACGTCTGTTTCATAGATTACGAGAAGGCTTTTAATAAAGTTCACCACGATACTCTAATAAGCTTACTTAGACAGCGGAATATCGACTCAGGAGATATACAGATTATCGAATCGTTATACTGTATCAAACAGCTACCGTTCAAGTAGATAATGACGTTACAGAGGAAATACAAATACAAAGGAGAGTAAGGCAAGGATCCATTTTGTCCCCCACGGTATTTAATCTGTATTTCGAAGCGATATTCAAGGAGGCTCTAAATGAAGATGAGACTGGAGTTATAGTCAATGGTCGGTCAATTAGTAATTTGAGGTACGCGGACGACACTCTAATCATAACGGGGACTTTGAGTGATCTACAGAGAGCAGTTCCAAATATTATAGATGATAGTATACAGTACGGCCTTAGAATGAACCTCAAGAAGACGAATGACATAGTGATAACTAAATTACAAAAGGCGGGCCCAGAGTTATACATCAACAATGCGGTAATTGAAAGTACAACTAAGTACAAATACAACATGTTACTTGGATAACCAACAACATGGACCAAACACTGGAAATTAAAACCCGGATAGAAATGGCTAGAAGCGCATTTCTCAAAATGCGTACTTTCTTGAGTGATAGGCAGGTCAGATTATATCTGCGGGATAGAATGGAAAAATGTTATGTGTTTCCTGTGCTGCTATATGGAATGGAGGCATTGAATTTGAAAAAACTACACGTGAATAAGCTGACGGCCTTTGAAATGTGGTGCTATAAACGCATGATAAGGATATCTTGGAAGGTTAAGGTGTCAAACATCAAGGTACTAGAGAGTATGAATAAAGAACTTAAGATTACGATTACAGTACAAATAAGGAAATCACAGTATCTAGGTCACAAAAAGAGTAGAGGGGAGTTCGAGTTGCTCCAGTTGATCACGCAGGATAAGATAGTGGGCAAGCGTAACGTTGGGAGGCGTAGAAGTTTATGGTTGTGCAGTCTGAGGGAATAGTTCAGCGCAATGTTCAATGAACTATTCCGAGCTGCCTACTCAAAGGTCAAAGTAGCGATGATAATTGCAAACCTCCTGAAAGAAGATGCCACTTAAGAAGAAGAAATCAAGCCGAAAATTTTCGCAAGCTATAATACTACAAGAAGCGTTTACGGAGCCATGTTTATATGAAATTTATTCTTTTGTAGAACATGTTCTCAAATACTTTACGTTTGTTCGTGAGATACTCTGTATTTTAAAATTGATGGGAATTTTTTTTTTTTTTAACTTATTTATATTGAATTATTGATTGGCTGTAATATTACATATATATATACATCAATCAATCGGTATATTATACCGATCACACGAACACAAAAAATATTAAAATGAAAAAAAAAAAGATTAAAGGATAGATTTATTTGTTCAAAAATTCATCATTATAAAAGAAAACCCGTTCATTAGTCAGTAAGCTACCCTTAACGTTAGCTGTAAATAATGAATGGGTCTTTTGATCACGCAATGGAATTGTATTGACCAATAAGAGAAATTCAAACAAAGTAAATCAATGCCACCAAAGAAGCTATCATATCGGTTGTTCTTTACTATTAAGATTAATGTTCAAAAGATTCATGAATTAATGATGTATCATCAATTATTTTTCTTATTTTCAAAAGAATCTCATTTTTTAAGTTAGCTTGTATGTGTCTTGTGTAAGCATATATATATGCTTCTGAAAGATGTTCAATTTTATATAGTAACATAAACTTCAAATATTAATCATATTCTATAAAATATTTCATACAAAAATAAAAGAGATTACAGCATTATAATATATACATAAATTTCATTATATAATCGGTTAATTCAACTTATTAACGGTAAATATTATTACAAGATACGTAAATGACATCGTGGTTCTTTGTTTAGCAAGATCTCGGCCATTTGTACGAAAATTAACGTGTGATTATCTGAGCGAATTAATCTATAGTAGGTGACTAATCACGTTAAATATGGATAATATTGTTTATATGACTTTTGGTTGTTAATGATAATTAACAACTTAATTAACAACTTTTGGTTGTTAATTTATAATATGAAAATAGAACAATTTGCATCTTGTATCTTTGCATCTTTGTATACACATGATTTATTTTATGAAGTAATAAACTGCGAAAAAAAGATTATATACTAATTGTTTACTTTCTATAAATTAAACGTTTAAAACTTACTAAACTTACTTATTAAACGTTTAAACGTACTAAAACTTCAAATATAATTTATTACGTCTTATTCCAATGCGTAGTGGATTATGGCATAATCGTACGACGGGTGGGTAGGTTTGATAATGTAATTAAACCTCAGACAGCTGTAGAAAATAAATTATATTTAAAGTCTTCTATTAAGCAAACTGTCCGCCACTTCATTTAAAGTGAATGATTCGATTGAGGTAAACTTTCTGTCATTTTTATAAGTTATCCTTATTTATATAATTTAATATCTGAACTAGGAGTAAAGAATTAATTCTGACAAAAAGCAGTAAATTTAATTTTTATAGATGTAGCAGATATTTAGCCATGAAACACTTCAATAGAGTGAAGATTCTATCATGTTATAAGAAAGTATCGAAAGAGGCGTTTTCATACCGTATATAAGCTATATTTTAAGATTACGGTATTTTTAAACGTATTTCTCCTTTCTTTTGAAAATCGATGTACCTTATCGTCTTATTTTACCAGTTACATATTTGTTCTAGTTATTCTTAGCCAGATGTATGTACAGTAATTTATCTCTATAGGAGTTAAAAATACATCAATTATTTTATCAAGTTTAAGAATATACCTCATACAATTTTGTATATTTATACATTCTAGTTACGGAAAAGGAACCTCCTCAGCCGTATTACTTGATGGTGCACGGTTTCATGGCCGGATATTTCTCCCAAGCGAGGTACGATCAGGATTTGCCGGTATTCTTTGATTTTGAGTCGGGTGTTCCTCAATAATCAGTTCTAGGACCTGTTTTAATCTTAATATTCGTGATAGACCTGTTGCCAGAGGCCATAACAGTTGCATGATTTGCGGATCCTGGCTCAGGATGCTGACCCTATCGTAGCACCTATTAACCTGCAAACTGTATTGGATGTAATTAACGAATGGCTATCTAAATTGAAGACAAAGGTTAATCCGCCAAAGTCTACCCTTGTTACGTTTACGTTTAAGAGGGATGACTGTCCGCAAGTTCAAGTGAATGACGTTTTCATCCCGTATGCATACAGCGCCCGCAATCTGGATCGCCGTCTGTATGAGCCATCTGTGCTACAGAGAAACGGAAACAGCTTAACAAAGTTCAGGGAGGTGTACTGGTTGCTAGACAGGGGGTCGTAAATGTTGTTATCCAACAAGCAGTTGAACACAACGATCCTGAAATCGATTTGGACCGACGGAATCCAGCTGTGGAGCACAACAAGCATGAAGTAATATTGACATCGAACAGTGATATCAGAACTAATTATTGAGAAATATAACAGTAGCGTCGTGGTTTGCAAAAACTACTGAGATACATGATTGGTGCTAAATTGAGATCTAAGAGTGCCGAGCGTACTAAATACAAAATGAGATTGAACAGACTTAACATTGCGGATAATAACGAGAACATTAAGCGCCTTAAGCGGCGACACATATTGGATCTGTGAGGTTCTTCGACGTTTGGAGTGAATGAGCTTTACAACTTTATCACTTTATGGTAAATTTTGATCGATTCATTGAATAAAAATTCTACTGTAGTATAATTTTAAACTCAGAAACTTGTGCTTACGCTAATATTAAAACCATTTGAATCAATTCAGAAACAATTTATCTTCGTATATTAATTATGAAATCTTGCCAAGGATAATCGATTTCCGATAGTGAATATAAAAATCCAATCCAAAACAGTTTAGAAAAGCAATAATCTTATTTCAGCTTAACATAGAATATACTACGTGTTTCTCCCGCCTCCCCTCCGGAACTAGATCCGCAACTAAACATAAACTCTTCTCCGAGGGTCCCATAACCTGTAACTATCCCGTCGGGAACAAAGTTCCCGCCAGATAGCCGGGACTCGGTCGTTTAGGCGCCATGTCTCCAATGAGGGGCCCCAAAGAATCCCCCCACCGGGACTCGGTCTTTATGTCGAGCCTTAATGGGGAACCCCCGAAAGGATCCACCGGGACTAGGTCTTACTTTCGCCCCAACGGTACTAAAAGGAGTCCACCCGATTATCGTAAGCGGGAGACCGAGGCCTCCCAACCCCTCCCGGATGGGACTAGCCCTCAGAGACACCATGATGTTTCTACGAAGAAGCAGTTCTAATTGCCGTTGGAGTTATCTTATTCCCTACCCACAGGTGCATGACCATGTGACTTACAAGATAAGCACCTAGGGTCCTGCTGGCAGTCCTTGCGTAAATGGCCAGCCTTACCACATGTAAAATAGTGGCCATTATTATTGTTATTTAACAAAACATTATTATTGTTTTTATTATCATTACTAAATTATTTTCTATATAATCAAAAATCTCCGAAACAGCATCTTGGTAGAATTTAATAATAAATATTTATAAATTTCTACTTTTCAAAATTATCAATTAAAATTTTAAAAATTTCTTTCTTTCAAGAGACATTTTAACCCGCCATCAGTAGAATTCAAAACTTCATCATTATCTGTATGTTAGGATATCATCTGCCTTTCATCAATATTTATCTCTCTCTCGCTCTCTCTCTCTCTCTATATATATATATATATATATATGTGTGTGTGTGTGTGTGTGCACTAAATTAAAATAGATTTCAGGAAAAAATAATTAACAGAATTAAAAAATAAAATAACGTAAGGGTGAGTAATTGGTAATGCTTTTTTTTTTTAATTTTACCATGACTTTTTGAAATTAACATTTTAAATGTTACTTTAAAATTGAGAATTTTAAAACAAATTTTTTTTATTAACTTATTTTTAGTTTCGTAGCTGCAGTTCTATTGCGCTGAAGGAAAATGTATAGAGATCGAAAAAATTTTGAATATCGGGGTTTTTCCAATAGTCCACGTTTTAAGACGTTGTTGTTGTTGAAAAACACAAAAGAAATTATAGATAATTCATTAAATGTAAGTACGCACATATTTTGGCCTATTTCTTGGTTAATATCTCTGGACTAGATCAATAAAAATTCTTCGAAAACGATTCAAAAAATTTCTACAATGGCATATTGATTATATTAAAGTTTGGGCAAAATTAGAAAAGGGGCAGTAGAAGTTTGTAGCCATTTTGAATTCTATACAGTTATAGAAGTCGTAGAACATAGAGTTTTTAACGATGAAAAAGTACTTTTTCGTCTCTTATGGCTTGATAAATTAATTCACCAAAGAAATTTTAAAGTAGACTCTTATAGTTAAAAAATTAAGTAAGTTAAATTAAGTAATTTAAAATTCCAAAGTTTTATGTCGATCATAAATTTTGATTATATATGTATATTTAAATTAATAAAACCCAAATTTGGCATGATTTTTTACCCCATCCGGCAAGAAGCCATCCCGGTAATAATATTGCACTAAACTGTATAGATTCGTTAAGTAAAGAATTATTCCAGTAAAAAAAAAAGAAGAAGGCTGAACTTAAAATATCAGTTTTCTTTACTTTTAATTTTGAAGATTGAAAATCCAACTGTATTTAGCATAATGTACACGAAGTGAGAACTTTTTTAAAAGATTTGATGTGGACAACACATAACTTCCTTGTACGCCTATCAAATTATATTTACAATTTTTTTTATAATGAAAGGTACATAAAATTTTATTTCATTAAAAACTTCTGATATTTTTTCATAATTTTTTTTTATTATCGTAAATGTTTTTTTACAGAGGTTAAAAAAATATTAATAAATAGATATATTTTAATTTTAAAAAAATTAGAAAAGGGGATGAAGTCTAATTCGAACCGAAGTGCCTTCCCCTGAGATCCAAATATTTAAAATGTTATTTTGCTATAACTCTGGAACCAATGAAAATAAAATTATGATATATCGTTGAAAAGCTCTCAATAAGAGCTTATTTATTACTGCAGTTAAGAAAAAGTCGAAAATCCAATTTTTTGGATTTTGGGCTTTTTTGGCACTTTTGGTCCGGTCGATTACAATCAAAAGGAGAGGTGCACAACTAGATGTTACAACAATCCTAAATACAAAATTTCAACATCCTACGGCTAATCGTACATACTTAAATACTTACGTACGTACGTACGTACGTACATACATACATACACACGTACGTAAGTGCAGATGTTACCCCAAAACTAGTCAAAATGGATATTTCCGTTGAAATCTGGAAACCGAAATTTTTCGCGATCACAATGCTTCGTTTAATTCGTACAAGGAAGTAAAAAGGAGCCCAACTTCTAAAGATTTTTAATTTTTTTACAATTTCTAATACTTTGTTGTTCAATATGTAGCTGTTCTTAAAAATATTATATGAGGCAGTTTTAGAACAGGTATCAAATGAACTCAAATCATTTACTCGACATTTTGACCTGTATCACAATTGTACACTAAATATTGTATAATTAGTTCATTAATATTTAAAAACCTAGCGTATTTGAAATAAATATCTGTCCAGGTCAAAATCGAGAAACTTATGAAACACTTTGCTGGATTTTAAAATTTATTTTAGATTTATTATTTTTTAAATTTTACATAAAGGAATGCCCATAAAAACCACCCCTATATGAAAAAATTTGTTTAAATTTTTTTTGAAATTTCCTAAAAGTAATTACTGATTTTTTTTATTGTTACTATTATTATTAAAGTATGATTATTAAGTTACATAAATTATAAGGTGCCTTTTTTCTTTTTTTAATTTAAATAAATAAATGCTCCTTATATACTATTTTAAAGCTTTGAAAATCATTTAATTATTTGTAGGTAAAATTGTTAAATAGATAAAACCTATCTACATAATTAGTTTTGTTTCATATAACAAATTTTTCTTTTTTTACGTCGTTATCAGCATTTTTAGATTCCTTTTTTTTGTAATAAATCTTTTTAAAAAAAAAGTTACGTTTCTTTAATTTACGAATGGTTTTTATAATCTTTTAAAGTCTTTTTGCAGTATTTGCATAGATAATACAGTTTTACTGTTTCTTTATCAGGTGGACGGCTGTTAGATGTGTTGTTGGATCGCGGCACACAAACTTTGCCACGGCTTCAATGTACTAAGGACATGCAAAGACAACAGAAACCTGACTATCTTAATAAATATTTCTTTCTACCTTACGGTTTCCCTTAATAAAACAATTTTATTTAACATCAATAAAACATTTGGTCGCACAACTTTCACTTTTGTAGAAAAATATTAAGCATTTTATACAATTTCAAAAATACGTAAATAATTTTAATATTTTGTAAGATATGTCTAAAATGTAGATTACCAGATACGCAAATTTTTTTTAATTTACTCCATGTTTTTTTAATCACATTCTCAGTTAATAAAATATTTATTTAAGAAAAGAGTAAATTTATGAAGACAGATAAAAAGGATATCACAAGATTTTTTTTTTAATATTAATCCGCCACCAAGGCTTATATGCTCGAGCAAGAGAATACGATATGAAACTTTGTAGCATACCAAAACTGATAATCCTGATTTGGATTATACGTAATTATAATCTAAAATCGTTTAATTTCGGTGGATATTGTAATAATATTAAAAAATTTCTTTTTTATACGTATATGGAAAGATTTGGTCGTACACAAATACCTATAAATTATGCAAAATTAAGCAGAATCAGTATAGAGTTGCCTTGTAATTAATTTACATACTACAATACTACAGTGGTCATTAGTCACCGTAATGATTTTCCTCTTATTCCTTGTGACCCTCTCCGTATTGAAGTTAGGCTTATTATAAGGTAACGAACGAGGATAAAATACATGGTTGTATAATCAAGAATATTGAATACTGTTACTAGCATCAATCTGACAGCAGTCTTTAATATTTGAAACCAATAAAAATACTTTATATTTTTTTTTTTTTTAAACCGGATAATATTTTTGAACTGTCTTGTATATATCAGTTTCTTTTTATATATAATTTTTTTTTTTTTGGAAAAATAGAGAATAAAAATATTTTTGTTTTGTGTTGACGTAGAAACTATAACTGCCCCAAAAAGATAATTTAAATTTTCAACAGAATTAAACGGGAAGAAAGATTTTGATCTACATTCATGTAATAGCGAAAAAATTATCAGTGATCCTATGTAGGAGTAATTTTTTTTTTTTTTTTTATAATGACAGCCACTTTACATTCTGTTCATAGAACAATAAGTAAATAAGATAAATTTGGCGCGTGGTGCGCCTAAAGAAGTTTTCACTTCAAAGAATAATTCATAAAATTAAACAGAACTACACATAAAAACAAATTAATTGAAAAATTACAATCGAACCTGTTTTCAAAAGATATACTTGTATTGAGAGTAGGAGCAGATTTTAATTCATAAATTAAATCTATAAATAATACCGCCAATTTTAAAAAATATAAAATACACTTTCAAATCAAACATTACGGCAAAAATAAGGTTTTAACCTATTAAACCTAGAACGAATTTAATATCATATAAAAAACAACTATAAGGAATAAAAGAATCAATAAATTTAAAAAATTAAACTTATAATAATACCTGGGATCTACATTATACAATGATCATCCAGCAAATCAGTTATTACCCAATATAAAAATTAAAAAAAAACCAGTTCATCAATCAATCAATTAAAAAAATAATCAAATAAAACTTTAACAGTAGTGAAGCGATACAACTCACTTTGACCATCCATAAACCAGCCATTATACAATAAGCCATTTAATAACATAATAATAATAATAATAATAATAATAATAATAATAATAATAATAATAATAATAAATATTGAAAGAAATTAATTAGTTCACGTTATTTATTACAACCTCATTTAAACCCATACACACCCAGATCCGGCAGTAAATCTGGTTTGAGAAAACAAACCTGAAAACCCCTTTAAAACTTTCTCTGTTGTCAAGCATTTGATTATGTTATTACGAAAAGTAAATATTGTAAATGCAGCAAGAGTGTTAATAATTGACTAAATTATATTTCGTAACATATTTCTCAGACTTTTTTAAAAACTGATATATAACATTTTATTTATAATAAAGTTTACCGTATTATTTAATATTATCATAATTATTTATCAGTTTTAAAATTAATTGTTATTTAAAATACATGCATACTAGTAGACCGTATGACATGACGATACTGATTATGTTTCATTACAATTGTTCATAATGTTCTAATTATCAATACTATAGAGGTTAAATATAAATAAAAACATTTCAGACTGAATGAAAAGTTGAAATGTTTCATTTTGTAAACAAATTTTTTATCTTGAACTTAGATATGTATCTAATGAATAGAGACCGGATTATATGCACTTGCATATTAAGCCCATTTTCACCGGTTATCGCACATTTTCGTTAAAATCTAGTGATGATGTATATTTTTGCTATATTTACAATAATTTTCGGTAGGGTACCTTGTTAATAAATGAAATCTTACGTTGTAGCCGACCAAACCTATTAGCTGCACGGCTCTTAGAGTGCACTTAGCAACCGCGAAACAATTACAAAAGTAGCAAAATATTAAATAATTGTTAATTATAGAATTTATCATATTCAACTGCTTACTAATTTTATGCTGATTTTGAAATAAAAAATAACTAAAATTACTATTTTTTTATTATTTAATTTTGTATTTATTATTTTGACACTTTTCATGTTTATTTTAAGCATTTTTCATGCATATTTCAAACTTTTTATGTTGCATATAATCCGGTGTCTAGTAATAAAGTATATATATTTTTTAAGAAACAATTTGTCTTTATTTTTTGTATACACATCAAGAAATATATATATATTTGTGTAATTTTTAATAAGCAAGTTATTTACTATTTATGATGTTTATCTAGGTGTACTAGAAAAGAAAAAACAATACTTTTTTCTTTTTTAATAAAAAACAAATTTTATCAATTAAAATCTGAACGATATTTCAAACTCTTTTTGGTGTAAACAACTTTATATGTAATTTAAAAAAAAAATGTTTAGTATATATTCATAAACTTTCAAGTCACACAACTAACTAATCTACAATGTTTCATGAGTATTGCTTTCAAATAAGATTATGACGGGTTAATGCAATGTATACAATAATTATTATAAAAATTTTCAATTAGTAGAGAAACGTTCTTTTATAATGTAAAATTTAATTTACAATATTACTACCCAAAATGGATATTCATTATATATTGGAAAATAATCCTCTTTACTTTATTTACTATAAAATCAAAATACATTAAATTATAATAATAATACACATAAAATAATCGTAACACATAAATCATTTTTGCATCAGGAAACTTTCTAAATCCACTAAACAAAATATATACACATTTCATTTCCTATTTATTTACAGTTACCGAGTAGATCTAATAACAAACATTGAACGTGGAAATATGTCTATAATTTTCCAATAAGTGGAAAAGAGAAACAGATGTTACGAATATAGTTATTGGCTCAACTGATGTGTAGCACCATATTGGTACTCAAATTACTTATACTCCAACGTATTTTATATTGCCGAGTTCAATTTTTGTTTAATTTGAAAAATACGGAATTTTTTTTTTATTAGAAATTTAATTTTGAAATATTCTTTTCGTAGGGTTAGTACTATGTTAAAAGATTACATAGTATAATTAACATTAGTGTGTTGGAATATAATAAAAAAATCTTTATTGATCTCACCTACATATATATATATATGTATGTATAAATGTGTAAATCGAAGAGAAGAGAATGTTGATAAGATTTAAATCCTCTGATATATTAATTATGCGATCCCCTATTATAAAACTAAAAAATAATCAATATAAATCTATTTTAAGTGAAAATAATTGATCTAAAAATGAACCCCTTAAATATATTTAAAAATTTCTGTAGTTTTTTTATTATTCCACTCCGGTTTTATAAATAATTGTCAAATTTTTTAGTAGATCTTATGCACGAAATTACAAATGTGTTTAACGTATTAATAACGACAATACTGCTAACCGTTTATGTATTACGTATTGCTACTTACATACACACACATATATATATATATAGTTTCTTATTTGTTTTATTTTTGATTTCCAAAGAATTTAAGCTTTATTGGAATGTTTTTATGTCACCTTCTAGATTTCCGCTTACTATATAGAAAATTAAACTTATATTAATGAATGACAACCGTTCATTCCCAAATACTGGTTTTGTGGATGAGTCGTTGTACAGGCCGTTGATTTAACATTCTTTTTTCTACGTTTTTTATTTATTTTTATCTCTTTTATTTATTTATTTTAATTCATTGAAACGCATTCTTAATTACATACAATAAAATATTTTACTTAACTAACATACAGTTAGTAAAGAAAAACATGTTGTATAAGCTGTTCTATAAAGTAGTTGTGTGTGTGTATATATGTATATATATATATATATATATATATATATATATATATATATATTTGTGTGTGTGTGTGTGTGTGTTTGTAGAGATAGGTTGATTGTGTCGGGTTGAATGTGTGTGTACCATAAGAGAAACAGCTTCATCCAATTAACATCCAACTAATTAATCCCTCATGTAACATAATACTGAGTGTGGTATACTGTATATACAGGCCTAGACAATGTAGTGTTCATACAGTGCACTTAACGTAAAGCAAATTGAAGCAGTAAACTGGTTATAATAGTAATTTATCTTTTTAACTTAACGCAAGTTTTACACTGAATAAACTGCACGTATATCAAATAAAATAAAAATGTTAATGGGAAAGAAGAGAACAAATAAAATAATATAGTACAGTATAAATAAGAGACCTGTTAAATTTAAATAGTATGAGATGATAATATAAAATGATAAGGAAATATTGCATATTTAATTTATGTTATGAGATATTACAATTCTCAAGTTGGTTAATATTAAAGAACAACTTCAGTTATAGCAAAAAAAAACATTCCGTCTAATATCTTCACCATTAGCTCAAAAAAAGTTAAAAATAACAATAATAATAATAATAACAGGTATTAAGAAGGTTAAAAATAAATTAAATAGCTGATAGAAAAGTCCAAAAAACGTTTACAAAAATAAAATCTATAATTAAATGGATTCTGAAAACTGTCAATGCTCAAAACTTAAAAATAAAATGAAAAAAGATTAGTAAAAAGCTAGTAAGATTGCATGAATTTCCTGGTTCAATTAATAATAACAATTAAAAAAAGTTAGAACCAAAATCAAAACAAGAAAACGGAATATATATTTTTTTAGAGGTGGATAAAAAATTTTAAGAAACACTTTTCTAAAAATATTAATATAATAGGTTATGCTTAACACATTTGCTTAAGGAATTTTTTTTATAAATCTAACACCTTCTTAAATAATTTTAGATCCGAGGGTCTATAATTTAAAAATACTCTGGTCAATTTTTCGATAGCTCTTTATATTAACTAAAGATTTTATTTTCAAAAGATTTTTGAAAAGTATTTAAAACGAAAGGAGGCAAAAAAACAAACAGAAAACATACAACTTTAATTTTAAAAGGTGGGGGTTGAATTTTGGAATTATTTTTATTTTTTTTAATTATATGCGCATTGTAAGTAACAATTTTTTTCCTAAAACGCTTCTGAATAAAATTGAAATTGCTTTTTATCGCGTATTCCCTCAACAAATTAACGAATTATGAAAAAAAAAAAAAATTGATTAATGCCTCAAAGGTAGAAATATTTGAGCCAAATTTGAAGCAAATCGGTGTGGTTAATCTTGAGATACAATTATAAGGTCAAAAGCAGTGCGACACACACGCATTACATACGTATTTACGTACATAGCTGTTTTAATTTTTTTTTTTTTTTTGTCATTGATGAGTCGCAGAAATGCCATTTACGCACTCCCCACAAATGAGGTTGCGTCGAACTCGCAAAGTTTCCGCTAGATGTTAACAGCGTATGTATATCTGCACCCTACGGACTAAAACTTCTATCTCAGCACTTCACTCCACCGGGGTCGGACCACAATGATGCACTTTCAGCCCCGGGGTGTGCCTTCAAGCTCAGGGGTTCGAGAGTCCTCGTACATCATCCACGCAAGCGCGAACGAACTACGGCTCGGCAGGAAGCTGTCCATCCCCCCCTCGCTTTCCGATATAATTCTTCACCTAGCAGCTGGAATATTAAGGACTTTCTCAGGCATCTGACTCCTTACTCCTAATAATACGTATGACCAAACGAAAGATCCCTTGTTTCCACGTTGTAAAGCATCTTCTCTATAATATTCTCTGGTATGAGAGGACCCTGATGTCTGCAATCACCCTCAAGAGTTCTCAACGTAAACAGCGTTCCACGTCATCCAGATTTCCGCAATATGGACACGCGTTATCATCCACTCTCTTGAACTTGTGAAGATATTGGAGCATACAGCCGTGGCCCCTCAGAACTGTGTGAGCTCGTAACCGAGCTCACCAAATCCCCTCAGAACCAATTTGCTTAACCTCATTGATCAAGCGTCTAGTCCACGCACTGGTGGACGCTTCACTCCAACGGACCTGCCATCGCTCTAACAAAATGTTGTACGCCTCGATTTTCGTTGTACCTGAATAAGTTTTATTTTGGCTAGATAAACTAGTGAGACCCTAAAACACAAAGATTTGCAAAAAAAAACTTGATACCCCATTTTTGACATGCTCTCTATACTTTTCCCTTTAATATACCTATTTATTATTTTAAAATAAAAACATATAATAATTTTTTTTTTTAAACTACCGTACTTGGGAATATTACAATTTCTCAACTTTTAATTATCAAACAGTTCTAACTTTTAGATAAATGTTTTCGATTTATTACTTATCAAAGAACAGTAAAAGTAGCATAGTAAGTATAATAAGGAACTAATTAGAACACAATAATCTTTGGAAATTTTTTTTCTTGGCATGGAGTTTAACAAATTTTATAAGACCAGAATACCAAAAAGTGACTGTTTGTATTTATTAAGAGTTGAAGGATTTCGTGAATTTCTCAAAAACTATAAATCATATATAATCCATGTGTACTTTTTTTCTAAAACCTAGATCAAATATCCGATGAAACCTTTTTTGAAGCGATTTTCTACAACCAAAATTAACACAGTTATAGCTCTTTGAAGTATTATCTTCAAAAGTCGAATTTTTTGCGCTTATTTTCCCTAATAGCATTTTAATAAAAAAAGGTTTTTTATAAAAATTGAGTTTTTCAAATATGTATGTACGCGTATGTATGCATAAAACTGAAATTGTATGTATATATTCTCGTGCTTGTTTCAATAAATATCTTTTATAAAACATATTAAAGTGATAAACTCAGAAAATGATATCTTGAAAAATAGGTCAACATTTTTCGATTTTCACTTCATTTCTCGGTCAAACATAGTAAAACGAAAATGCAAAAAACCACTGTAACTTTTATTTGAAATTTTTTAAATGATATTTTTAACCAAAACTTTGTTAAAAATTTATTTGGAAAAACATGAATTTTTTCATAAGATTAAAAAGGGGTGTAATAATTCAAGGAACACTCGGTTAATTTTGGTCGTAGAAGGTCGCTCCGATAAGGTTATATCATAAACTTAATCTAGTTTGCAGAAATAAAATGTAAGTTACTAAATGTTTATAGTTTTTGAGGAATTTACAAAAAAAAACATATATTGATCCTTCAACCCCTATTAAAACAAAATCGTCCTTATCTAGCACTTAAGGCTCTTCAGTTAATAAAGTTAATTAAAATTAAAATTAAAAAAATTAAAAAATGAAGTCAGATTTTTAGTAAATATAAATAATTTTAAGTCGCTCAATTTCATTTCTAATTGCATAGTGGTAGTTCGTATAACGAAAAAAACATTTCCGTTTTGAAGTATTATTTTTACATACCAATATATGAAATTTTTTATCTTATTAACAGATTGGAGCTTCTTCTTTTCTGCACTGATACTTTTGAATTGAAATAGAATATATATATATACGAGGATAAGTCAGTTATTATCCGGAATTTAGTTATGTTTTTGTTTATGTTGGTAGTACTGTCGTGTTGCGTAGATGACGCATGAGTGGTTTAATTGTTGTTATATCTGTGCAGGTTTGATGCTGCTAGGTTAGTTCCATTATCACTGCCCTGCTGTTAACCATGGCTGCTCCGCTTTCTGTTTGCACCAAAGAAGAGCAACGTTCAGCGATCCGTTTTTTGTGGTCGAAAGGTGTATCAGGGGCAGAAATTCATCGAAGATTTTCGGTACAGTACGGGAACAGTGTGTTGCCGAAACGGAGTGTCTACGAATGGATTGAAAAATTCAAAAACGGTCGCACAAGTGTTGCGCACGAAAAAAGAGCCAGACGACCGTTTACCGCCACAAATGAGGAAAACATTGAGCGTGCACGTGACATGTCTTTCTTAGACAGACGAGCAACTATTAATGAAGTGGCACATCGTCTGCAAATTAGTTACGGTTCTGCCTACAAAATCATCCACAATAGATTTGGGTTTCATAAAGTCTGTGCAAGATGGGTCCCAAAACAACTCACACAGTTGCATAAACAAACGCGCTTGGACATCTGCCAAAAACATACCTAACGCTATGGTAACGAACGGGACATCTTCTTAGACAGAATCATCACTGGTGACGAAATATGGATCCATCATTATAAGCCGAAGAGTAAACGGCAGATTATGAAATAGAAATATCCATATTCGCCCTGCAAAAAAAAGTTCAAGACCTAACCGTCCGCAGGAAAACTGATGCTTACGGTTTTTTGGGACTCACAAGACCCAGTACTGAAACATTATGTGGAGAGGAGCACGACAATAAACAGTGCGAGTTACAGTGTGATGATTACTGCCAAGCTAAAGCCTGCAATTCGAAGCAAGCACCAAGGACTGCTGCCGAAAGGTGTTGTGTTGTTGCACGACAATGCCCGTTCACATACTGCTGCCTACACTGCTGAAACGCTCCAGAAACTCAACTCTAAAGTACTGGCTCATTCTCCGTATAGTCCTGATCTTGCCCCTTCTGACTACTTGTTTGGTCCACTCAAAGTTGCATTAAGGGGCCGTCGATTTACTTCGGACGAAACAGTCAAAAAAGCGGTGAATTCCTGGATCACAGCTCAACCGAAAACCTTCTTTTATGAGGGCATCAGGAAGATTGTGCAACGATGGACCAAATGGGTTGAAATGCAAGGGGACTATGTTGAAAAATGATGTACATATAAGTTTCCTTTTTGAACTGTAATAAAATTTATAACTACATTGCGGATAATAATTTACTTACCCTCGTATATACACGTATGAATTTAATGATAATTTGTAAAAATAACTCTAACTCTAGTTTTAGAATATTTATTAGTTAAAGTGAAACCAAGTTTTCCTTTTATGTAGAGAACACAGAAATTTCTTGCTTAGTTATATATGAAAGTAAAGTTTTACTGTTTCTATTATTTAATTTTTTTTTTCAAAAACGACAGTAATTTCTTTCTTTAAATGAATCTATTTCAACTCTTATTAATAATAGATAAAACGTTTTACATTGAATAATATGTTTTACTAGTTATATTGTGTGTCGTATAGGGTTACCCGATTTTGAATAAATTAATGGATCGGTATGGGATTGTGCTGAAAAAAGAAATTACTATTCAAATGATGATGAATCTTTTGGAAAGGTAATGTAGATTTTGATTTTCTCCAAATACTTTTCGTTAAACCTCTTTCCATCTTATTATTTTATGTATTATTTTATTACATTAAATAATAAATGATTAAATATCGAAAATAAGAAATAAATTTAACAGAAACCAAAAATGTTAAATTTCGATTTATAAATACACTACTGTAGCAGTTCAAAAAGGGAGTTTTAAATTTATACGAAATATTTGCACTGTATAGTGATTTTTACATTACATAAACGGAATTCCAAATTTATTACGTATCATATGAAATAGAAATGCTTATATAATTCAGTTTGACTCACGGATTTATTTTTAATACTGTTTTACTTGTTGATGAATCATCATTATATTATACTTTAAGAGAACATTTTCCTATAACTTAGCTAATTTATTTTTTATAAAATGGATTTGAAATTCAATAAAATCTTTTATGACCAGTACCATATTAACTAAGCTCTATGTTTATTTTTGTTTAGATAGCTTCAAACTTGGTTTGAAGATGAAAACAAGACAAGAAACACTAAAAAACATTTGTTTATAGAAATAGCGCTTTAAAAATTAACGGTTAAGTAGTAGTAATAATTAAATTGTTAGCTAAATTAATTAAGCCAATATATTTTAAGGACTTGATTTATTTTTTTTTTAAACATACTCTTTTGATTTTTCTTTTAGCTAAAGATTAGCTAATTTTTCTTTTCTTTATTCTAAAGTCGATATAATTTTTTTATGTAAATGACAATTTTTCAAGCGGTAACGAAATGGAAAATTTATTAGAAGCCCTTTTGTTTTTCCATCCTGGATAAAAAGTATTGTTGGAAACAATTTCATATACATTGTTCCAAATTTACTAAATTTATTACGAGTCAAACAAACAATTAAAGAAGAAATGAATGTAAAATTAAATAAAACCTACAACCCAAACTTTATAAATGTATTAATCAGTATTTTTAAAGTACGATTACAACTTAAATTATACAGGAAAAGTTAAAACATACACATAAAGAAAGAGAGAGTAAGAGAGTTAAAAGAAAAATGACATCAATGATCATTTTAAAATGCTAAAAATAAAACTTTTGATAATTTTGGGTTACTGTTTAGTTTATATATTAAACGACAATAGAGATATTCCCAGATTAAAGTAAATATGACATTCAAAATATTTTTTATAGAAAGCAAAACAATGGATTCACTTTCTACATAACTATGACAAAAACGAATACAGTTGTTTATTTTATAATAATTCATTATTTTTACTATTTAATGAAAAGATTTTGCCGCTCTCCGTAGCGGAATGATAGTGTTTTGTCCTTTCATCCAGAGATCCTGGGTTCGAATCTCCGTCAGGCATGGCATTTCTCATACGCTATAAAATTCCATTTTCATATCCCACGCACAAGCTTCAATCTTTTGCGACGATATTATCAAGAAAAGAAAAGAATGTAAACTAATACATATATTAATAGTATTTCCAGATTATTGTATTTTTTTACAGTATTTCTAAAGTTCATGGTTATCAAAAATCTTTCTGTAAATGGTCTTATATTTTTTAACGTATAAACGTATAATCTTAGCTAATCAGTCAAAATACTAAGTAGATTAATAAATAATTAATTTAAAATTATCGCAAGTGATAAATTACAATTAAAATGGAACAGTATATAAATACAATATATTATGTATATAGTATTATATAATATTAATAAAATTCTTAAAACTCAATTTTATTTCACAGATTAATACAAAGGACGAAAATACTCATAAATACAAACTGTGTCATACCTTCAAACGCACACGTAAAAGATAAATGAAGTCGTTCATATAATCAGAGACAGATGTATTAAACAGACTTGTGACAATAATTCATGTATTGTTGACAGAGTTTATTGAATACAACTAAGTTTACGACAGCAATCCTTCTTTCCCGTCCTCTAACTTTAGTCTACATTCTAAATTAATTCTTCCAGAATAGAACAAAACAGTTTTTGCTGCTTCTTCCTTATTTGGTTGAATAATAGAAATTTATCGTCGAATGATGAGATTTTCTCGGAACTCTCACACTCATGACATATATATTTAAATGCTGTATATATTTTGAACATGAAAGTACTTATTTTATTACATTATATATAAATAAACAAACTTATTTAATATATATTTACACGCGTTACAGATACACTTAGATTATACAAGGTAGCTGGTAAATGTAAGATATAAAGTTTCGTATACTATAAATCTGTTAGAATTGCTTCTCGTTGCTCACCATTGTTTTCGCCTTAACGGAAACGTCTGTAACAAGGATATATTGCAAACACTCACGCAATTATTGCTGTTAAAACAACAGATACAGGGGTTGAAATGAAATATATAAAACTATATAAAACACATAATATGTGAGTGGGTGTGTGTGTTTTTATCTTTGTGTAGCTGTGTCTTTCTGTTTATTTTTGTCTGTATAGATGTCAACATAATAAAAATAAATAATTAAATATAGGTACAAATGAAATCTAATCTGATCAATATTTTATTTTTTTATAAAAATAAAGAATTTAATAAGCTATTGAAAATTTAAGTACAACATTAATTTATTTGCAAGCCAAATTATAGCAAGTTTAGAGTTATTATATCAATTTATCTGTGTATAAAAAGATCAAACCCAGAAACTTTCAAATAATGATAAAAACACGCTTCCACTTGAAAGAATGATAGCGTCTCAACTCGTACTTAATAATATAATATATTTAATTTCGGTACCACAAATTTTGAAATGTCATCAAAGGAAAATATTTTAGAAGTGGTTTCCTTCTAAAAAAAAGAATTGCTGTAACGAACATAAAAATAAAAAGGTATTATTACCCTTTTTTTTCTTTTTTTTTTTTGAAAAGAAATTTTACTTTGAATTATTTATTCTTTACTTATGTCTGAACAGCGTTGCTTTGTTTTATTTATTGTTTATTAAGAAGTGGGAGTTAAAGGTATATTTGGATAAGAGAAAGTAAACATATAAAAAAGCAATTTTAATTCCCATCATTAATTTTAAAAAGCATGTAGAATAAAAAAGCGAGTTATACAGCTTTGAAAAAGATCTTTAAAACACTTAAAAATGGAATTGATTATTTTGGATTACAAGGTAACGAGTATGAAGTAAACAAAGAAATTTTTATTTTATTTTTTAAATTTAACTAGTATAATATGAGCAGAAATCCAAGAAAGTTCAAGGTGCAGTAAGTTAATGAAGCTGAATACTTTCTTTTTTTTTTCATCACAAAGTGGGAGTAAGAAGTACTGACTTTAATAGATATTGATACAAAAATACAAGTTTTTTATCGATTAAATTATAAAATAAAATTTAAGCATGGAAAAAGTAAAAATAAAACATTAAAAGAAAATTGGCACAAGTCAAGAAGACTTTTATTCAAAAAATAATGAAATTGCGTAACAAACACAGATTTAAAAACATTTTAAGGAGGAAAAAATTAATGATATTTATTAAAAAAAATATGGTAGTAAATAAAAACAAAACGAAAAATGACGTCGAGAGAATTAAAAATATTATAACGGTTGATAAATTAGAAAATTGAATAAATTTTAAGAAATTTTACTAAAGAAAATAGTTGTAACGTGATTTAATAAATAAATATAAGTTTGCAGATTATACATTAAGACAACAATAGGTTTTATATCAGTACAGTAAATGCGTAGAGGAAAATGAAATTTCACATGTATGTATTGAAACAAGATATTATTTTGGAGAAAAAGAAGAGATGATTACAAATACATTGTAAGAATGGAGAAATTCGTTCAACCCGAAGATTAATTAACGACAAAAAACTTTTATATTTATGTATGATTAAATTTATCAAACAAAAAGAGCTTATCAATTTTTTCTATATCCTTTGCGTTCCTGTATTTTGAAATACAACTTTAAAGTATTTCGAACGTATAAAATCAACTCCAAAAACGTACTTTTAGGCAGAAAATTATAAAACACGTCAATATAATATATTTTCCCAATATATAAGCTGAACCGCTTGAATTTTTTCTGGCTAGTTTGTAACCTTATATCTAAAAATAGTATATTATACAGTAGTATCGTCATTTCAAGTAGTTAAAACAAAATTGAATGGATGATTTTTTTTAAAACAATTTTTGTTTTTGTACAGAATCAAATAGCGTTCAATTGTAACATAAAATCTATAAAACACGCAACTCTTAATATTGTTTACTGTTTTAATATGAAGTAATCTGTCAAAAAAGATAGTTTTTTAAAACCAGATATTTAGACTGGAAACATCAAAATATTCCCAATATATAATACTAGAGATTATCTCTAAAGTAAAGACTGTTTCATTGTAAAATAATTTATAAATATTTTTTATTTCTCTTAAACTACATACCTTATATGAAGACGCCGTCGGTCAGCCGCTCACGTCGCCGATTTTAAATGGCGCGCCGTAACTTAAAGCCAACACTGGTTTCTTCACTGTGGCTACGCGGTCCCCCCAACCCCTTCCCGGACACACGTGTGTCTGGAAGATTAATTATTATGTATTTGAGTAATCCGTTCTTGCAAATTCGACAACAGGCGATCGCCGTTCCCAAACCGCCATCGCGAAAATCTTACCCCATTGTATGTTCCTTATCACTTTTCCTTTTAAGAAAGAATAAGAGGGAACGAGCCAAGCAGTCACCAGCCAAGTAGCTACCAGTAGAACATCGAAGAACGAAAAAGGAAGAAACCTGCACTACTTTCCCCCCGTTCAGCCATTCAGGGCCACGGGAATTCCAGGTTACTGGCATGCAATTTCGATTACTGCCGAATCACGGAAAGTGTAGGCCAAAGAAGAATGAAGAGGTCATCGGAAGAAGAAAGAAGACCCACTACGCGACCCGCCGTCACGAACCGGAGTCCCGAAGAAGAGCCCAGCACAGACGCAACGTGAAGGGCAGCCACCGAAGAAGAAGATGACGATTTTTAATTCTTTAATCCTTTATCCCCACCTTAAAACTACCTACAATTAATTAAATCAGCAATTGCGACTCCCTCTGGAATAGGGGGCGCATTGCTCCCTCCAAACAACTAGGGCCCCGTTGTGGCGTATTTCTGCTAGCCCATAAAGTGCTAGCACCGAAAGGACCGTCAACGGACGGTCTGAAGGGGAATCACGTTGGGAGCACCAGGCTCAAAAAGCTAGGTCTCCCAAACTTTTTGAGGGTCCGACCGCGGGAGACGGTCGGACCCAGTATTGGGTTGAGAACGCTGGTCCAAAAAGGATACGAACGCAAAACACAAATCCGTCCATAAATATAACAAAAATTAGAACCTATAACCGACACTAAAAGGAAACCCCTGAAACACGCCCGATTATAGAATCATACAGTAGCAAGGGACAATATCCAGGCTCTGCGATTCGAAGGGAGAATTGTGATACTCCCGCAACTTTTGTGTTCCGTTCCGTTCCGTAACTGAAGTAGAATTTCGTAGTAGTCTTCTCCATTTATAGTCGTTCCATGTGGCATGGAATCGATCACCAGTATGCCAAACCGATCCCAAAAAACTGCGGCCATCAGTTTGCGTTCAAATGGCTGTGGCTTGACTTTTGTCAGTCTGGTTGGTGATTGAGAATGACACCGTTTTCGGACGTTTCCTTCATTCTTTACATTATCACCACACAGCAACCAACTGCCTACGTATTTCAGCCGGCTTAACGTTTTGATGGTTTAACGGTTTTAATGACACCATGTATTTCACAATCGACGGAAACATCGATTTTCCTATTAATTTTATAACGTAATAACTCACACTAAATCAAAGATACTACAACGAGACAACATACAGACAACAATGCAATGTGTACATTACCAGCGTTGCCATGAACGACACAGGTTCGCAAACCTTAAGGAGAGAAATTCCCAGCGGTCTTTACTTTAGAGATATCCCTCCTATATTATATATATATAATACGAAAGGCAAAGTCGATAGGTGGGTGGAATATATTGAAGAATTATAAAAAAAAATATTGAGGAAATGATTTAAAAAATGGTGTTATAGAGGAAGAAGAGGAAGTCGAAAGGATGAAAGGGGAGAAACAATACTGAGATCTGAATTTAAGAGAGCATTAAAAGATTTGAATAGCAGAAAGGCTCCTGGAATAGACGGAATACCTGTAGAATTACTGTGCAGTGCAGGTGAAGAAGCGATTGATAGATTATACAAACTGGTGTGTAATATTAATGAAAAAGAGGAAGTTCCGTCAGACTTCAAAAAGACTGTTATAGTCATAATACCAAAGAAAGCAGGAGCAGATAAATGAGACGAATGTAGAACAATTAGCTTAACCAGCCATGAATAAAAAATCTTAACTAGAATTCTGTACAGAAGAATTGAGAGGAGAATGGAAGAAGTGTTAGGAGAAGACCAATTTGGTTTCAGGAGATTTATAGTGAAAAGGGAAGCAATTTTAGCACTCAGATTAATAGTAGAAGGAAGATTAAAGAAAAACAAACCAACATACTTGCCATTTGTAGACCTAGAAAAGGCATTCGATAACGTAGACTGAAATAAAACGAGCCTTCGGTCAGAAATATAATTTTTTTACATCAAAAATGAATTTAAACTTCAGGAAAAGATTTTTGAAAGTATATATTTGGAGCGTAGCTTTATATGGAAGTGAAACTTGGACGATCGGAGTACTTGAGAAGAAAAGATTAGAAGCTTTTAAAATGTGGTGCTACAGGAGAATGTTACAAATCAGATTGGTGGATAAAGTGACAAATGAAGAGGTGTTGCGACAAATAGATGAAGAAAGAAGCATTTGGAAAAATATAGTTAAAAGAAGAGACAGACTTTTATAGCCCACATATTAAGGCATCTTGGAATAGTCGCTTTAATATTGGAGGGCCAGGTAGAAGGAAAAAATTGTGCAGGCAGGCAAAGTTTGGAGTATGTAAAACAAATTGTTAGGGATGTAGGATGTTGGGGATATACCGAAATGAAACGACTAGCACTAGATAGGGAATCTTGGAGAGCTGCATCAAACCAGTCAAATGACTGAAAACAAAAAAAAAAATATATATATATATGATGTGTTTACACATATATATGATGTGTATTCAGCTTATTTACTGAATTGGTATAACCGTAATATTGCAAGTTAAGTACAAGAGAGAAATATATAAAAATTAAAAACCACAACTGCCAAAAAAATTCATGCTGTCAAACATTGTTCTTTCATATACGATAATTACTATTATTGAATAATTAAATAGTATACGGGTTGACAATTTTGTATATACGTAGTATAATTTTTTTCAAATATTATAAATTTATTTAAATATATATATATATATATATATATATATATATATATGTAGATATATATATATATATATATATATATATATATATATGTAGAGAGAGAGAATGAGTGTGAGCCTATGACACTCCCGGTAACGTAACGAATCCAACGCGGGGTCATGCATCTAAATCGGTTCAGCTGTTGAGCTACTACAGTAGAAGAAAAATACATACACCCTAAATCATTACCCTTCTTTTTTGGCAGTTTTGTAATAATGAGAAACGTTTTCAATCCCAAAGAAAATTTATTTTAATGCATCATTTTGAAGTTAACAAGAAAAACCTACTTAATTCTTATCAATATGTTTTTTGTCGTGATCTAGCCTTCTAGACGGACTACGCAAATATGAATTGGACGATTTTTGGGTTTTCATTTTTCTTTACTGGTTTTTGCCAGTAGACTTTCATCTGTTCTGAGAAGTCCTTTTTTTCTTTTATCCGACCACTAAGCTCCTTAGAGTTTTCTTCTTTCGCTTGCAAAGATTCTCTGTCTTCCATCCTTTTTCTGAGTTTTTTTCTGATGATAGTCGAGTAAATGTCTTGTATGTGTTTGTATATTTTTTGTGTGGGCATACTTCTGTTTTCAATAGCCCACAGATTATTCATTTTATCTTCTTTTCTATTTCCTGAAGGTTTTTTGGCTCTGTATTTAGCGCGAGTGTTTCTGATCTACAGAGTATTATCGGTCTGATGATTGTAGTGTAGTGCTTCAGTTTGGCTTTTCTTGAAAGGTTTTTTTTTGTTGTACAAATTTCTGACTGTTTTTAATGGTTTTCCAACTTCATCTTTCCATCCTGGAGTGGTGTTTTGTCCAGAAGACGAACATTGTCTATTATTTTAATTTATTTATTCTTCTCCCTGTAACTTCATTACATCATCATGAAAAACCTATTGATCAAATTAAATACAAAAAAGGGTATTTACACATTCCATTATCTCAATCGTACCGTAAACTTTTAAGTGTATATATGAAAAAAAAAGTTCATCTTTTTTTAAACGATAAAATGAAAGAAACAATGAAATGTTTAAAGGATAAATTTAGTCTCATAGATATTCTAGCGAACACAAAACTACATTCGTACACATACTATTGCGCGCGCACTCACGCATACGCGTACACCACACACAACCCACAAGTACGGCCTTTATACAGTACTATGAATCAAGCAGACTTGTAAGCCTAGTGTTTATTGCAGGCTATACACTTGATTAATCCGGGATATTTATCAGGCTTAGTAGAACCGACTATACCGCTGCTCCCACACTGATGCTTCCAAACAGGACGGCAGGGTTACCGACTGCTATCAGACTAATATAGTACAAGTGTGAGTCATAGTTTGATAACCACTTTGTTTTGCCACTAATTCACTTACTAACGTTAATGTATCCCTAATAGAGTTGTATATATATATATGCGATTATATGAAACGAACACGTTTAATCTGAATTATTACTGTATTATGTAAATGTATTTTACATAATAGAATGTATTTACCGTCAAATACTTTTCTACTAATTGAATTAGTTTAGGTCAAAATTATGTATTTTGTCGATGAAATATTTGCCTAAAAATAAATAAATTAAAAACAAAATTATTATACCGAGAAAAAGATTATTTTTATCTATATTCAGGCATTCTAATAAAGCTGCAGAAGAAATATTCTAAAAAAATTATTTAAATACTTACTATACAAATTCTTATAATGAACATGAATGAAATTTCACATCAATACTTATAAACAATACAAAAAAATTTTTAAGCGTACACTCCGGTGAATTAACCAAAAAACCCGCTTATATTTCAGTAATACAAAAATTTGAATAATTAAATAAAATCTGTACGTTACGAAGAGAAAACAAAAAGGCTTTAATCTAAAATAAAAAAATTAATCTTCGTGCGTCTTATAAGCTGAAAAGGAAGTAAATATTTTATTTTAAACCTAAATAAAAAGAATGATAAAACCGATATTGATCGTTCTTAATTCATTTTCAAAATAGCATTATCAATAATAAAAAAAATGAGATCCATTCAAAAAACAACCGGATGAAAAGCATTATAAAAGAAATTGAACTATTATTACGCGTATTTATCTTTATTTTGTTTCACAACCGTTTACTATCAAAGACAATTTTCCGGAATTATATCGTCAATATCCTTTAAGAATATTATTAGGGTGAACAGCCTTTGTGATTCCATGTTTTTTATTTCCCCACAGTGAATAATTTATAAAGATAAATGTCTGAATTATAAAGCTATCGTTCTTTAACATAATTCCTATAGCTATATAGTTCATTAACGCAGAATTCCTTATAGGAATTATGCGTTAAGTTTTCATTTCTAAAGTTACAGTTATTGTGATATTATTTTAATTAAAATAGTAGCTTATCAAGCTTATCTTTTTTTTGTAATTCAACCCTTAAATATTAATTAAAAAAAAAAATTAAATTAACCGTACAAACAATTCTTCACTTAAATAATTACAAAGACCGAATGACGGGTTAGAGAAAACGGTGGGAAATTTGTTAATGTAAATTTCCTGTTACATTACATAACAAAACATCCTGTTAAATAATGTCAGTGGAAATACATTTACATTAAATTATTACATCGCTGTACCTAATCTTTAACTTAAATAATCAAATTTGGTATTCCCCTCGAAAAAGATAAATACGCTTTGTTTGTTTTTTACACAAACCAACCGTTGGAAAATGGTAGGATGACTTTACACCGCATTATTGCGAGTAAACTATTCCAATATTATGATTTCCAATATATTTAAGTGAAAAAAAGGAACTGTAGTAAATTACGGATAAAATTGTCCTATTTTCGTCTGTTTACTCGATAGTGCAATTTCAACTTTCCAAACTTTGTTAAGAAAATATTTACGAAAAAAAATATTGATGTTTAATTATAATTTCAATCCCGTCTTGCTGTGGTGGGGGGGGGGATGGCCAAGGAGTTGTAACTCAAATATATTAAATAGTAACACCCGTTGTGTTATACATCATTTTAAAGGTCTCTTTAACCAAGAATAATTGTATAAATAAAAAGTTGGTACGAGTCTATACTCAAATTAGGGCGAGATAAAATTAGGATTTTGGAAAAAATTATATTGATAATAATTTAAGGAATAGTTGTCGCAAATAAATAAATTTATAAAAAATTGATGAAATGAATATTATCGAATAAATTTATTTAAAAATATATATATATATATTTATTAAGCAAACGTTTGCTTATTTATTTACATTTCATTCAAATAAATGTTCGAAAGTCCCTCCTTCTGTTGTTTGACAGCGTGCCAGTCGATTTTAAAAGGATGATACTGCATTATTCGACGATTCCCTAATGATATTTCGCGCTGATTCTCGAATTCTATTTTATATGTTATCAATATCTTGGGGCTTATGATAAACAACACTTTTTAAATGGCCCCTTTAGAAAGTAATCCAATTTATGTAAACGTAAATTTAGGTATTTAAAACTTCACGTTTCTGGTGACCAAAATGAGGCTGGCACCATCTTGTTGAAAATCAAATATTTTGGAAGTTGGAGCCAACAATATTTTGAATGTTTGGAAAAGTACGATCACTAAGCAAAGCCTCATATTTCACAGCGTTAAAATTTCCAACAACAAATATTGGTCCTATTAATCGTTCACAAACAATACCTGCCCGTACATTTATTTTGACTGGATACTTTGTATGTGCCTCAAAATACCATTGTGGATTAATATCAGTCGAATATCGACAATTATGGCGATATACATTGACATTTAAAGATAAATGTGGCCTCATCACTAAAAAAATGTTGTTTAATAAATTAAGATCCGCACAAATATTGTTCATCATAATTTCTCAGAACTCAAACCTTGATCGTAGTCATCTTCATTAACTTTCTGCACCAGACGAATTTTGAAGAGGTTTAAAATATTTCCTTTTTTATGTTAGAATAACTGAACTTTGGTTAAAGTTATATTCTCGTGTTGCTGATCGAGTCGAGGAATGAGAATTCTTAATAAATTCTTACGTAATCTCTAACGAATTGTTATTATTTGTTGCAGATTTAGGTCTCCTTGGTTTGCCGCTATTATTAATGCTCCCTGTTTTTCACGTTTGATTGTTTTTGGCACTGTATCTTTTCAAATACGGGTACGATTAAAAAACTTACCTTGAACAATTCACAAACTTCATTATACGACCTACTCTATCAACAAAGCCCCTCATCAATAAGCGTATAACCTTTTCCTGTTCACTAAGTGACATGTTGATAATAATGTAACCAGGTAGCAAAGAAAAAATTAATTCAGTAAAACAAAAAAAAATTATAAAAAAGATGTAAATAAAAAAAGTGGCTTACAAATTTGATAAACGTAGACAAAATCAAATCAGATGATATAAATGTGGCATTCTTTCATAATTTTAATTAAATAATAAAAATTCTACAATTTCCAATATATTGTGTTCAGCCTAATAAAACCCCTCACTATAATTCTTTCTGTCACTTTTCATTTCCTTTTTTTTGCTCTTGTTTATTTTCGAACTGAATTTATTCACAAGTAGTTATTATATATAATTCATCACCTTTTTTCACTAATTTCTACGTCAACAACAAAAACGTTGTCATCCGCAAATTTTATTTTTTGCCTCTTTAATATTACTCGTTCTTTTTTATTTTATTTATTGTTTTATTTATTTTATTCAGTGTAAAATAAATTCAAAAATGCCGATTCTTTTAAGAAATATAAACTACCAACTGATAGTTAATGAATAATCACATAAATTTTTAAATTAATATTATTAATTCTCAACGTATAATTCTAATCGTAGTCAAAGAAAGCGTACTAATATGGTTTTATGAATCAAATATTAAAATATAATGTTTAGTAGTAATCATTAGTTTTATAATTATCGGAAAGAATTCTAGTTTTACTGAAAACATAACAACACGCTTCTATTACGCTAATAGTGCTTCGGAAACCCATTCAGGTAATTAAAATACGGATAAGCGTGAATCGATATTAGGGTAACTAAATTAAATTTACTGTTTAATTAATTTTCAGTCTTAAGGCAACGCCCTTTTCTTCTACAGAACTTCTTGATACGTAAATAAATATACTAAATTTTAAAATATCAAATAAAACCCTTCGATGCCATTTATATTTTTATTAATGTCATTTCATAGCAACATTTATTACTCACTATAAAATTTATCGATTAATATATATCACTTACCTACCACAGAATGTCTTGTTTTTTTAATAACACTTAGTTAAAATAATTACGATGATTTTGTTTATCTACGAGTTCGTACATAAAACAAACCGTCGTGTTTGCTCATCAAGCACAACTCAAACCGCTTATCTAGATAGATACATTGCAGGGTATATTGTTTTGTTTATAACAGAGGCACATCCTACAAAAGAAGCGTTTTCGAAAAGCTCTATAAGTGAATAAAAAGGAGGAAAAATTATTTCGTGAAAATACTAACTCTCAAAAATCAAGGACGTTAAAGTCATGATAATTGATATTTAAACTCTTCTTCTAAAGAAAAATATTGACACGTATTTCACCTTTTTCAAAACTCCAATATTGTGGTCGCAAAGAGGGAGGAAAAAGTATTTATAAAACTATATGAAACCGAATGCGATACAGTAATGAAAATTGGTAATTAGATTTTTCTTTACAGATTTAAAAAGAAAAATGCTCATGTTTCACAATTTTTCAAAAATTAAATTTGGGACGGCAAGATAGAGAATTAAAATTTTGTATAAAATTTCGAAATCTCCACATTATAAAATGGATAATGATGTATTTTAGGAGAAATTGTGGTTTACTTTCTCGTTGATTTATCGTTCAAATTCGATGGGGAAATATTGTTACTTTTTTCGTTCTATTAATATTTAAAATAATCTAAACGTAATTAGACCAATTTGCCATACGCACACGAATTTTAACAAAAATTGAATGTTTCTTTTGAAAATTTATTCTAGGGAGAAATCCAAAAACCACGCAAGCGAATCACGAGCAAGTCTTTTAAAAGAATTTTCAATAGTCAAAATAAATTAAAATTACTAAAATTAATTTAAACTTAAACATTTAAATACGTTTTAAATAGTTCATCCTTAAAAAGTTCTTCGTTATAAGACAAAGTTTATTGCGACCTTACAACTCTTCTATTTTGACATATTTATTATAAGAAAATTTACCTCCAATTGTATAACTTTCAGATTTCTTTCTTTTGTTTTTACCTATCAACCGCATTTCAATACAGAAATACTTTAAAGGTCATAAAATTCAATCAAACTTTATTCTCACCTCGATAAACTTCTCTACTCCGGTTAAAAAGGTTTATAAAGTGACATAATATTAAAAATCAATCAATCACTAACATTTTACAATTACTCTAAAAAAAAAACTGTCTGTCTGTCATTCCTTTGCTACAACGTTGACTGTAGTCGCAACTTCAAAGCAACCACTTTGATTAAAACCACTTCGATTTATATATCCAGTAGATAAGTAACCTTTAACCTCAAAATTATTCCTATACAAATAATTTTTCCCACCTATTTGGATTTGAAATATGTAATTGTGTAAACTCTTATTTATCCGATGGATTAAACGGTGTTATTAAAAAAATTAAATTTACATCCGATTAGGGACAGAAGACTTACAGATACCTTACTTCAGTTGCGTTTACTTCAAGTTGCCGAGGGTATAAAGATTATCCCAGTTTATTCATTTAATCAGCCCAGACTGCATCGTAACCTTATACGCCAGTTTGAAATACTTGGGGTTGAAATAGACGAAATAATTTTATAAATACACATACACACACACACGCACACAGATATATATATATATATATATATATATGGAGTGTTTCTAAAATGGTGAGCTGGCAATACTTTTTCGGATCCTACTTGTAAAACTAAACAAAAAATATCCTTAGGAAAAATGGTGATTTCTCCTTCGTTTTTACCCTGTCCGCCATTTTGTTATTTTTATATAAAAATGTATATCTCGAGTTCGGATAGACGAATCACATTAATATTTGGTAAGCGTCTTGATAATAAGGTTTTAAAATTAGCAAAAAATCAGGAATTAAATACCTTCGCAAATTACAAAATAGCGGCCATATTTATTTTTCAATTCGTTATATCTCCGTAGATATTGGTAGTAGATGTAGATAGTTCCTTCTAGCACAGCAGGCAATCAGCGAGCAGCATTTTTACTATGCATTAAAGAATGGCCAATCAGATAGCAGCACGTGATTTAGGGGTGATCTAGAGGAAAGTTGCATATTATGCAACTCACAAATTCACATATTTCGCACTCATTTACAAGCACGTTTCGATAAAATGGCCCTTTTAACACAGAAAACATCATCATTTTTAGAATTAATGACAGTCTTTCTTTGTTTTATTTTATCGGGTAAATCTAAGTATGAAGAACCGCGTAGAGTTTAAATTTATTTATAAGCAACAAAAAGCCGTCGATACTGACGAGAGACCAACCGCTGTCTTTACCTTGAAATTCGGATTCTTCAGCTAATAGTTATTCAAACGCTTCGTCTACAACTTGATCTAAATCATTACAATTATATATGGGAGTATTTTTAATTTTAAAAGCAATGTCCTGGTTATCGAATTGGTCACCCCGACTTTTTTCATATGTACATTCCAATAATAGATTAAATTTTACGGCATCCGTTGTTACGTGTGATTTTAAAATGTTAGAAATGCAATTTCTTATTTCTTATACTCTTGAAAAATAAATATATATCTTTTTATGTTTCGTCTTCATTTTTATATGTGATTAAATTTTTTTTAAATGCCTTTTCTAAAATTATGAAAGAATTCGCGTCACAGATGACTAATCTGATTCGATTTTTAGCGGTTGCGCAATCATTGTCTAAACATACAGGTTTACAATCCATGGCGTCTATGTACTAAATGAGGAAAGTATTGTATAATATTGTATTCATGTTATGAAATATGCTATTGCGCATGTACGAACAAAACTGTAATTTGCATTACAGTCAATGCTACAGCTGGGGGAATCCCCATGTCATGCACACGCTATAGTATGTTATAATAAAGTATATTAATATTATGTGATTCAATTCGTATGAATGACTATTCGTATGAATAGATACATTTACCATCAAGCCAGCTGTTTGAAAATCTTTATTTACATATACTGAATATAATGTTTATTTATTTTAACATTGAATATATTTTTTTTTTTTACATTCCACGAATATGAAATTGTTTTTTGCAAATGTTCAGTAATATACACAATAAAGAATCATTAACTTGAAAAAAGATGCTCGCAAAAGAGTGCGAAATGTGTGAATTTGTCTGTAAAAGGCTGCACAATACGTAACTTTTCTCTAGAATTGGACTAAGTCGCCTGCTGCTCTCTGATTGGCCATTCTTTAATGTATAGTAAAAATGCTACTCGCTGATTGGCTGCTGCGCTAGAAGGAACCATCTATATCTACTATTGGTTCTATCAAAATGTATGTTTGATAAGATATTAAGCCTTTTATTTTGAACAGAATGACATTTTATTTTTTAAAATCGATTAATATGTTATGCCAGAAAATTGATGTCTGTTTTCATGTCCTCCACTTTACGTTGAGTTCGATTAAATATTAATTATTTTTATTTATTGTTAATTCCAGTGTTGTAAATTAGTATCAAATTAAATAATAATTTTTCACAATAATAGACCTAATAATTAAAAAAATAAAACAACTGTCTGTGATAATCATACATTAATTATGCTAGAACGTTAGGTGTAATTAAACAGTTAACAATTGTTAAAAGTTATCAGAGATGTTCTAAGTGTCCACCATTAGAAGTTGCACAAGTCTTTCAGTCTTTTTCTGAGAGAAACTGTCTTAACTGTTCAAAAATTCCGGGAGTATTCCTAAGTTTCTGAAATTCATTTTAGATTGTTGAACATCCTCAATATTGAATTGAATAAACAATAATATGTTTCAAATGACCCCACAGGTAGAAGTCAAGAGGACTTGTCAGGTGATCGGGCAAGCCAGGGCACTGGCTCTTCGCGGCCTATGCATTTTTCAAGGAAAGTTTCATGCAGGAAATCTGATAACCAACTGGCTGAAATGTGCCGGAGCTCCATCGAGGTGAAATCACATATTTCCTCTTAATTGTAGAGGAGGTATTTCCTCTATTTTGTAAGAATTAATTAATTATTATGAAAGATTCATATTAGAGAATTTTCCTTTCTTTAATATCTACTAAGCTACAAAAAAACGCATTCCAGCATATTATTTTATAAATAAATGATACATGAAAGATATTTATTAAACTATGTAATTATTTTTTTTTATACTAAAATGATGTAGGTCATAAAATGAGGTAGGTCTTCCAAAAAATGTTGAAGATTTTCGGTTAATTGAGCAAGATAATTTTTTCCATTTAAACAATTTGGTAAAATGACAAGACCTAAAGCCAGCCCACCAATTTAGAAACATTCTCTCTGTTTGTTTGTGTGTGTGTGTGTGTGTGTGTTTGTGTGCATATAAACACAAATAATGTCACGCGAGACTCCATGATGGGAGTGTGTGGTGATGCGGGGTTTGTACCCGGCTCCTGCGCGGACCGGAATGAGGTTACGTTCCCCTTATTAGGTGACCTAAACTGGTCGACTTATTTGGGCGTAGGTCTAAATTTCTATGTTGCGTGACAAAATTTTGATTGGTATGAGTGTAGCACTGATCTCCATTTCAACTCGTTCATTTTCTGAGGCATTCACAGTCACGAACGGTGCTGTCAAATCTGGACTAGGCTCGGGGTTCGCGTTTCTGCGGTTTCGGTCAGTTACTTTGAGGGAATTGTGTTAGGTTTTATGTGAAGATGTCCTTTTGAGGCCTATGTGAAGGCAAAATTTGATTTGTATTTTACTGATGCAAATGTCTGCCGAGGCATTTACATCGGTGGAAACCCGACCGAAGCCTGACTGTGAGATGTAATCAGAGGGTCTAAAGATGACCTCCGATAAAGCCCCTCAGGGCTTGGAACGGAGGGTGTAGTATGGCGACCGGTAACGTCACAAGGTGGGTGTCTTCCCCCTACGGAGTTGGGATGTATATATACATATATAGTATAAAATAGTCCACATTACTTTTTTCAAAATCATAAGTATATAAGCTCCGGATTCCAAATATTGAATAATATTCTTTGTACACTTTTTCTATAACAGGTGTACAATCTGTAAATTCATTAGTGGTCGTACTGTTAAGACCAACAATATTTAAAAATTAGGGGTTATTTAAAAATTAAATAATCTAACGTTTGCACGCGCGCGCACACACACATATTTGCATATAAATTTTTCTGTTTGTAACAGCAGCACGCGAGAAACAGCCTTAATAAGGCAATTCAATAATAAATTGAGGAAAATTTAATTACCTTTAGTTTTGAATCGTGTATATTGTTGCTATATGATATTTTCAACATATTTTACGGAAACAATGGTTTGATAGTATACAACTTCATATAATTACCCTGTAGTCTGTGCGAATGTATGGATTTATATTTGGGTGGGTGAAGGCGTGTCTATTTTGTAAGAATTAATTAATTATTATGAAAAAATCATATTAGAGTATTTTCCTTTCTTTAAGATCTACTAAGCTATAAAAAACGCATTCCAGCATATTATTTTATAAATAAATGATACATGAAAGATATTTATTAAACTATGTAAATATTTTTTTTATAATAAAATGTAGTCGTTATTTAAGTTCTTATTTAAGCGTTTAAAGAAAAAATGAAAAATTTAGTTTAGAAAATATTTACATAAAACCAGTTATTTGAATTTTTGTAGACTATATCAATCTTGTCATCGCCAGTTCTGACAACTGTATTATAAATTCTAAAAGGTTACATTTTGAACATCATTTTAACCAGATTTATTTCTTTCACAGTTCTTCCCAAGAAGTATGATATCATTCAAATTAAGATTCCTAAGATAACATTTAAAAAATGAGAAATACTAATGTACACGTAATTAAAAAGTATAAGAAATTAGTAAGATTTTTAAAATAAAAAACAATTATAGAAGATTGTGAAAGATTTCAAGTAATTTGTAGTTAGGACCTAAAAAATACAGACGTAGATTTTTATCTTAAACTAAAAGAAAAGAATGAAAACCCTCGTTAATGAAAAGAACATTAAAATAATTAACAGGTAAAAGAAACAAGAAGTATCGTGTAAAAAGAAAATAGAAAACAATAAACAATAAACAAGAAAAGATTTCTGAAAGAGTTTCTTCATTGAGATGGTTTTATTAATCAATAATGCAGGAAGAGATAGCATTAAATATTGGTTTTATTAATTAAAAACCAGAAGGAAAAGAATTTTTTCTGGTCAATAAAAGAAATATTACTGATGTGTCTTCTAAAAAATAAATTTCTACAAATGCTCATCAAGTATGAGAAGAAATTGATCCATTCTACGACCTAAAACTGGTTTTTATTTTCTTCCTTTGTTAAAAACAAGGAGAAAAAAAATCAATAAATATAATAATAAACATTTATATTAAAATATAAATTCGTAAACATTATTCTTTATAAATGCTTAACTCTATATCGACTATTTAGGAAGCAAATATAAATCTAAACATAATTACTATCTGATAAAATTATTACTGTACAAGATATTAATAATAAATACTCTGCAGTGATAATTTTATCCAAATAAATGACGGAATATAGTAATTAAAGAGTTATTAGATGACGTTAAGGCGTCTATGCTCTATTCTAGGCGCCATCCTTTAAGCTGGGCCGTATATTTTCATGAAAATACGCCGCTCTAGTGACGTTAATTATCTTAATAATCTTTTCTCTTTGGATTTGTTTTATTCACCATTTTTTATGGCTATATTATGCAATTCTTCTGGAATCTAAATATTAATAAAATAAGTAAACAACTTTAATAAGTATTCTTGATTATTGGTATTTATTCTTTAATTTCGGTTATGTAAAATTAATTATTTTTAAAACTTATTGAGAGAAAAATTTTTATTTATTGGAAAAAGGAATTATGTAATGTAATTTACTTATTTATTTAAATGTAATTATTTAATAAGATAAGACGTGAAATGTCTTATCTTGGGAGGAAAATGAAGTCTTTAATTTAAAATAAAAAATAATATTATTTAAATAAATGAAGATGCTGACACTGTATTGTTCTTTACAATAGAATGTATATAACATCTTTTCTTTTATAAAATAATATGTTAAAACGTAGAATTCTCTATAACCTATCAAATATTATCCTACGCATTCATACGAATAATGTAGGCACTAGATAGTAATAATATTAATGTAGATAATATTAATCCGAAGTCTATACTTACGAAGAAACATCTCACAGAACGAGCAGTCTGCATCGCCTAATTTTATTATACAATTTACATTAAACAAATCCAAATAATAAGATACAATAAATATTATTATTCATAAAAAATTACCTTCAGATTAGTTGTTTGCCTTCGTTTACCGTCATAAAAATGGAATAACCAATTTTGTGAAATTTACCAAACGATTTTATTACACGGATGATTCAGAAAGTGCTATACAACTTTAAAAGCATAGAAAAATTTATCTACATAACGTACAGATTCAGTTGAGGTCTCATTTCATAGCAAAACACATCAAAACTTTACTCACGTAGATCATTAGTACCAAATTCAGCTAACGCGCTGTCACCAGATTTTTTTAAAAAATGGATAAATTAAGTCGTGCGGAACGTGCTCGTTGTATGTTTTGGTTTAACGATTTGCAGTCGGCAACTGCAGTTCAACGTAATTTTCGTAGAGTACGGTAGGGAGCCTCCTAATAGGCGAACAATTTATTATTGGCACCAAACCTTCGTCGAAACAGGTAGTTCTGTTAAACATGCAAAATCGCAGGACGCCCACGCGTTTCTGTAACTGCTGTGGAACAACTTGGAGAAAGCTTTGCACGCAGTCCGAAGAAACCGACTCGTTGTGCGTCACGTGAGACTGGCATTCCACAAACGACTGTTTGGAGCGTATTGCGTAAACGAATGCATTTGAAGCCGTACAAATTAACCGTGGTTCAACGCTTTAAACATGATGAAAAGTTGTTTTGGTTCCGCTTAGCAACTGATGAGCTGTGCGTCTATGGGGAGGTCCAATCAAATGAACAGTTGATGTTTGACTGTCCTGCTCTTGGGGAGCCAGAGACCGAGCCACCCTGGAACTTAGGGGAAAATTGGCCACTCACAAGCGGCGAGTAATGTGGCGAGAGCCGCATTGTCGGACCGTGTGGGAGTTCCTTGATGCAGTTGCTTTGTTCAACCGAAATCAGTAGTTTACCTGAGAGAAAAGACTCCTACCGCACTGATGTGGGAAGCTAACCTAGAGATATATATATATGGCTGACCACCAGCCAATTACGGCTCCAAGCGTTTTAATATGGTGGACAGGTACTTCCTGGCATTCAGCGACCTAGACGTGGTTGTCTAGACAAAATAAATTTTAATTTATGGATGTCATATATATTTGTAGTAGTTGACGGGATGCGCCTACCCATTTTAATAAACATATGTCAAGTGAGGGGTTGGGACACGTAAGCCGGATGTGTATCGCACCGCGCTTAGTCCGCTCACGCTGTTAGGTAAGTTCAAGGAACTGTTTAGGATACTGGTTGCTAAACTGTTTCGAGGCTCAGTAGCCGTTTGTGGCACAGACATTTGGTCGTATGCTTTAGGGCGACCGAATGGGGTGGTGGCTGAGAGATGTCAAGCAAACCAAAGACGAGAAAGTTGCTTGGCTGCAGTTTTGTGTAGAAATGATGGATTGAATTGATACATTTATTTTTAGACGATGTAATTTTTAGTGATAATTCAACGTAACATACGAGCGGCAAGGTGAACACCCATACCTTCCGAATATGTGGTAGCGAAAACCCTCATGAAAATTTGCAGCACATTTATAGTTGCCCTAAGGTCAATAATGTTTTTGTGCACTAAGTAAACCAAAACTACGGCCCGTTCTTCATCTACTATACGGCTCGTTCTTTCATCTAACTGTAAACGGTACCGTTTATCTTGAAATGCTTCAAAATTTTCTAATTCATCAGTTAGAGGATGCCGACCAAAAAAAATAGATACTGTTACTATCAACAAGACGGGGTACCACCTCACTACTTCATAGAAGTCTGAGATTTTTTTGATTCTCCATTCCCAGGTCGGTGATCGGTCATAAAGATCCAATCGTGTGGAACCTAGCTCCCCAGATTTTTTCTTGTGGAATTACATAAAAGATCGGGTTTATGTACAGCCTTTACCTGCCGACTTCGAATTAACGCCGCAGCCGCTGAAATAACGCTCGACTTGCTGGCTACAGTCTGGAATTGGATATATATCGCAATACAAATGGAAGCCATATCGAACCAAAGTGAATGTCGGGTGACAAACTTGTTTTTTTTTTTCTAAGAAATGAGACCTCAACCGAATCTGTAAGTTATCTAAATAAATTTTTATATGCTTTTAAATTTGTGAAGTCCTTTTTGAATCACCCGTATTAATAATATGTTAAAATATTTGTAAGCCGCAACAAAAATCGCTTTTCAAAATCTATAGTTTTTATATTTTGTTTCTTTTTTATGTTTAGATGAAAAGAGAGGTGTTTTATATAAATAGGACGAAAGCTTTAACAGCGCAACAAGACGGACCTCTCTTTTTTATTATTAAAATCAAATTAAATGAATACTGTTACAAGAAAATGTATTGTGATTCCTTTTCCAGAACTTAATTCAAAACAAAATTTTTCTGAAAATTTAACACGTTCAAAGAAAAAACTTTGCTTTAATTCCAGGAATACACAAGCTGTAAATAATATGAAACTCGTTAAAATTAATTTTCTATACTGAATATTAGCTTGCCACCAATGTAATAATTAATAATAGTAGCGCCCGAATTTTACTCCAGAGCTTAGGAAGGAATTCCTTATAAATACGGTACTATGCCGTTCAAAAGAAAATTAACTGCAATAAATATGACGTCGACTTCTTACCTATACTCGGTGTATATGAATAAGATACACGTGTAATACTGATAAACAGAAAATAAATAAATGGAATTACAAGTGAAAATAATAATAAAATAATACTTATGATAGTGGAATTATAATTATTCGTATTTATCGATAAAACGTTATGACCTCTATCACTTAAATAATCACTGTTAGAAACTCTAAAATATAGAAAATAAAATAGATAATAACGACAAGAATATTTTATTTCATTTAAAGCTGTAAATGCAACCATTCATCTTTATACGGGGGAATAAAATATTTGATCAAAAAAGAATGCTTTTATTATTTTTCTGAAAAAAAATATAAATCAAATATTACGATACTTCAATATATACATAAAATGTCGAGACAACTAAAAAAGAAATCTTAAATCCACCGATTTCTCGATAAATGTGAAAAACAAGAGTTTTTCTTTCTATGTAACATTACTACAAGAAAAAATTTATTCATGGAAAAATTGTATTACATATATATTATGATTATAAAAATTCTTTTTATTACTAGACTTATAACATAAACCTAGATCTTATATTTTATAATAAATATTTATTTCAAGCTAGATTGTGACTGAAATTAAGAGTTGTAAGTATAGATTTTTACATTTAGCATGTATTAAACTCAATCGTTTAGTTATATTCATAAAAACTTACAACAATTTTACAAAATATTTCAACTTTCATTAATTTATATACTGCATACTAACTGACGTATACAGCATTTTTTTTTTTTTTTACAAAAATTGTCACTAACTTTCTACAAAAAGATAAATTTCATTCGCATCCATTCTTGTTGAAATTAAACTTTCAAATCGAACCTAATTATTACCCTACAATAGTACGATTTAAATGAAAACGCAGGGGGTGTAAAAAAAACAGGTATTTTACGAGGGATAATTCTAAAGTAAAGACCGCTGGGAAATTTCACTCCTTAACGTTGGCGAAACTGTGTCGTTCATGGCCCCGCTAATAATATACACACTGCATTTTGTCTGTAAGTTGTCGCGTCGGTGTATCTTTGATTACGAGTTAGTTATTATGTTATAAAATCAATAGGAAAATCGATGTTACTGCCGACGTGAAAGTCGTGGAGTAATACGTTTTTTAAACCACCAAAATGTTACGGCAGCTGCAATTTATAGGCAGTTGGTTACTGTGTACAGTGATAATGTAATAATTGCAGTAGTAAACGTCCTAAAATGGTGTGAAAGAATTAGAAATAACAAAAATAATGTGCATGATGAGAACGTTCAGGAAGGCCCTCGATAATAACCGAGAACTTGTTGAAACATGTCAATGATGAAATCAGAAAATATCGTCACTCAACGATTTCCGACCTGGTCCTTATTTTCCCTAATGTTTCAAGAGCTGTTATTGGTCGCATTGTTCATGACCATTTTGGCTTCAGAAAAGTTTGTGCAAGTTGTATGTCACACGTCTTAATAGAACGTCACAAAAAAAAAAGAATGGGATCTGCTTTGCAATTTTTGATTCGCTACACAGAAAAAGGTTATGAGTTCCTTAATTCAATTGTCACCGGCGATGAAACATGGATTTCGTTTTACATACCAAAGAGAAACGGCAGTCAAATGAATGGCGTCATCCGCAATCACCAACCAGTCCAACAAACGTCAAGTCACAGCCATTTGTACGCAAACTGATGGCCACAATCTTTTCCGATCGGTTTGGCATACTGCTGATTGATTTCGTGCGACGTGGAACGACGATAAATGCAGAAGCCTACTGCAAAACTCTACTTAAGTAACGGCGTGCCATTTAAAATCGGCGACGTGGGCGGTTGACCGACGGCGTCGTCCTGCAGTACGATAATGCACATCTACAAATTGCGGATCCGACACGTGATTTACTGAGAACATATAGATGGGAAATTTAGGATAACCCAACATATATTCTGGATTTAGCACTTTCTGATTACCATTTGTTTGAAAAATGTTTGATCGGTAAGCAATTCGTGGGGACGATGAACTAAAAATGCTGTTAACCTGTGTCTAATTGGGCTGACGGCAGAAGAATACGACGAGGGTATATTAAAGCTGATCGCTACCATAAATGTCTTTATTCATGTAGCGATTATATAAAGTAGTATAAGGTTTAATAGAAGTAAAAGAAATAGTAATAAGAAGTTTAAAAGAAATATAAATAATAAATAAATGTCTGATATAAATGTCTTAATTCATGTGGCGATTACCCATAGAAGTGTAAAAGGTATGTAATTTAACGAAAATATAAAATATTTATAAAGTTTTCAGAATAAACATGTTTACAGTGAAACGGTTTACTTTAGAAATAATCTCTCGTAAATTTTCGAACCTTATACAGCAAAACAACTAAGCAACTATACAAACAATAACTTAGCAACTAACTTATGCAACTATACATATCAGTCATTTTTTTTTTTTTTTTTTTTTTTGCTTAATATCGCCAAATGAGCATGAAGCTTGTGCTTGGAATATGGAAATGAAAATTTTTAGCGTATGAAAATGCCATATCTCACCAGGATTCGAACCCGCGACCTTCGGATAAAAGGCCGAAACACGCTACCACTCGCGCCACGGGGCACTCGATGCCTTGGGCATCGAGAAAGATGCTACAGACCAGTGTTTCTCTGCACAACTAATACTGTGGCCCAATAAAAATGTTAAGCTTGTTTTTACGGGCCACACAACAAATTACATACCAAATTGAAGAAAGTGCATATTTTATTTTTAGTAATTCGCGGACTAAATACCATTCTTTTTCCTGTTTAGCCTCCGGTAACTACCGTTTAGATAATACTTCAGAGGATGAATGAGGATGATATGTATGAATGTCAATGAAGTGTAGTCTTGTACATTCTCAGTTCGACCATACCTGAGATGTGTGGTTGATTGAAACCCAACCACCAAAGAACACCGGTATCCACGATCTAGTATTCAAGTCCGTGTAAAAATAGCTGGCTTTACTAGGACTTGAACGCTGGAACTCTCAAATCACCCAAATCAGCTGATTTGGGAAGACGCGTTCACCACTAGACAAACCCGGTGGGTTACAGACTAATTACCTAAAAAGTTCAGACAGTACTGTAAACTCGCAGTTTTATGGTAAGCAAGTATTCGGTTTTCTCAGTTGTGTGCATTATTATTGCATAAAAAAAAAGAGTAATAATGGATTTAAAGGTTATAAAACTATGTAATAAATATAAAGAAGTTCACGGACTACAAAAATTTTTGGCGAACCACCGGTTGAGAAACTGCTGTAGACAGCCATAAGTTGTATACGAAGAAACCCATATGTACACAACAAATGTATAATATACAAACAAGTAATGCGACTATAGAAATTTTTAAATATAAATTCAAATAATCACAGCTTTCAAACTGCACACAACACAGTACAAATCTGTAACGACTTAACACTAATCCAATGCTTTCCTACTGGAGCTCGGAAAAAGCGATGTTTTAGTGAGCCGAGCCTGGAACGTGCCAAATAAAGCTGACCGTGAGAAAAACACGGGGATTCTAGGTTAACACTATACTACTTGATCGACTCTCCTTGGGCCTGTAGAAAAATTATTTACTCTATGACAATGAAATTAACACCACTTTTAATACGTATAATATCCCGTTCCAATTAAGTACTTGTTCCATTGTTCACCTCGGTGTCTGAGCCACTTCTGTACCGCATTCTCTTTACCTGGTCATTGTTGCCGAACTCGGTGGCACATAAAAACTATTTGAAAAAATTAACAAAATAAAAATTCGATAAAACGGATCGGGAATGTAATGTTCTTTGAACGACATGGGTTGAACTAAAAAAACACGCTTTTTTGGGAGAGAACCAGAACCCTTCCTTCCTTATCGTAGTTTCAACTTTATTTTTTAGCATTTTCAACAGTACTCACTGTTGATCCAACATGGTTCTTCTAAAATAGTCGTAATAAATTGGGCTATTATATATTATTATTAAGATAATAATAATAATTACCGTTATCTTTTCTGCTACGATCACTATAGTTTTCATATTTAGTACGGTTCACCTTTCTTAGATTCATTTTTTAATTAAATGTTGATGCATTTCAGGACCACACTATTGTCAAATCTTATTGTACTGGTACTTTTAAATGTCTGTTAATCTTTATATAGCGTTTAGTGAACGCCCCTCCCTATATCTGACGTCATACTTTATCTCGTCTTCTTGTTTATTTATTATTAATAATGGTTATACATACTTTTTAATTTTATTTATCTATTTCCTGTTTTCAATAAATTGAGGTTCTTGAAAAGGACATCCCCTTGACCGTTGATCTGTTCAACCGAATGTTCTTGTTCAACAGGCAGCTCGCGCGCGCTCGTGCGTCCGCCGCCCGCGCAACATTTGCAATTGAATTTGTTAACTTGTGAAAATTCAGGTAAATTCAAAAAAAAAATTATATCTCAGTCGAAAAATCCTTCGGAAAATTCGCTCTGGTCTTGTTTTTCGAAGAATCGCTTGAATATTATACCGATAAAATATCGTTAAGAAATATTTATATCCGGCTGTGATACAGTGAGTTAAACACAATCATGAAAAAATATTTTTTAGTTAAAATGTCAATTTTGGTAATGTTCCCCCCATTCTAGATCAAAATAAACTTCATGTTCATATTCAGCACCCTTGAAAATATAATGTAAAATGAAAATTAGCGATTAGAACGATGCTGAGGATATATGCATGTATGTAATACATATATATCCACATAACCGCATGCATTCATACAGTGATTTTTAATTTATATTACGATTAATTTTCTTTGTACGTATTGTGAAAATATAATATTAATCTTATTTTTTCATCGGATTTTTTTTAATAAAAGTAATATCAATCTAAGATTGCAAAGTGAGCTCCTTAGATTGACTAATGGACTGACCCGTGGTTTTTCTAGTTTTCATTCGTCATCAGATTGTACGACTCCTAAAAAGCATTCATAAGAAAGGAATTGAGACCTCAGTAATCAATTACTATCTGATCTCAGGAAACTTATTTTAGAATAAAATGGTTTTATAGTATTTTATCATTATACCAATTCACTGATAAATGAGAATTATTTGCCATTTATTCTGGTGTATATATATATATATATTCAACAACATATATACAGTTCTAAGTCTGGGTCATTAATGCACTCCTACTCCAGAAATCTTATTAAGACCTAATCACATAACAAACCTTTTAGTAAGAACAATGAATTTAAAATTATAATTGTTTTTTCGTAGAAAACATTAATTAATCAAGTTTTACACTTTATAAATTTAAATGAATAATAATAATAAATAACATAGTTTTAAAAAATAAAATTATTTTTTTTATTTTAATGAATTAATTCACCACAGAAACTTTATAGAAAAGCTTGTAAGTGAGAATATGGAAATGGAATTTTATAACGTATAAAAATTGCCATGCCCGACTGGAATTCGAACCCGGACCCCCCGGATGAAAGGCCGAGACTACAAACATTTATTTATGATCGTTTGTTGTTTTCTCCAACCAGTTTTCCAGCTACTGCCGATTCTGGGTGCGTGCGTGCGCGCGTGTGTGTGTGTGGAAATGCAATTACCGCTACCTGCTTACTAGACCTGACGTAGCTGCAAATGAAAATGTAAATATACCGGTAAACAAGTAATCTGGAACACGCTCAGGTCGACCACTCCTGAGACGTGCGGTTAATTTTTTTTTTTTTTTTGTTTGATGACATCACCACAGTAAGCTTGAAGCCTGTGCGTGGGATATGGAAATGTAGCGTATGAAAAATGCCATCCCTACCGGGATTCGAACCCAGGACCTCCGGGTGAAAGGCCGAGACGCTACCACTCGCGCCACGGAGGCCGGCGAATTGTATCCCAGTTTATGGTTAAAATGTATAATTTATCTACAAACATTTTAAATATTCTTTTTATTTGTGACTTCATAATACACTTCAGTTCTTTACAATTATCTGATTAAAATATTTGAAAAATTAAAACTTGTTTTTTCTTTTACGATGTGTAGGTCTATAACTTTTTTGTGAAACATTATTCATACAGAAGTAAACAGTTTCAAAAACGTTTTTACTTCCTTGTACGAAGTAAAGAAAGTATTGTGATCGCGAAAAACTTCGGTTTTAGGATTTCAACGGAAATATCCCTTTTTTTCATCCCTGAATCCATTTTAACTATTTTCGGCGTGATATATGTACGTAACTCAAAAACGATTAGCCGTACATGTTGAAATTTTGGATTTAAAACTGTTGTAATGTCTAGTTTTGCACCTTCCCTTTTGATTGCAATTAACTGAACCGAATGCGTCCTAAAAAGTCAAAAATCCCCAAAAATTTTGATTTTTCTTAACTGTGGTAATAAGCCCTCATGAGAGCTCTTCATGGATATATAGTAAGTGGTGTTTATTTTCATTGATTCCAGAGTTATAGCCAAATGAAATTTTAATTAATAAAATATTTGGATCTTACAAGGAAAGGTACATAGGTTCGAATCGGACTTTTTTAACTTTCTTTTATTTAATCTAAATGTATTGATTTATTAATAATTATTAATCCCGTGATAAAAAAAGTTTTATAATAATAATAATAATTCAATAATAACAATAAAAAGAAACATTTTTAAAAAAATCATAAATTATTAGTAAAATAAAACTTTATGTACTTTTAAAAATGTATATATGTAATTTAATAGGCATTATTACATATGTATACGTAATAGAATTGGTGAAACATCTGGTTATTTAATATTAATTGAAAATTATAATTTAGAACCATATTATTTCTGATTTTCTAGTTTAATTTCTGTTTAATTTTATCTACATTAAAGTTGACTACAGAGTGACTGAAAAATAGACCCTCTCAACAACAACATATACGCTGAATTATACATTCCCGATCTTTAATAAATTGCAAAAAATTCTTATCTTTTAGTTTACAACTTCTCTGATATCTTCGGACAATATTCTCCCAAGTCAGAGTTAATCATCATTTCGTGTATTTGTTTTTTGTTGCCAATCACTTAATCGCTGTTTGGTTTGACGTAATTCTTCTGATCCTCATTTGTAGACACGTTCTCTAGTTTTCAAATTTTCTCTCTCTTTATATTCATCATCTTCTCTTAGTCTTTTTATTATTATTTTTTTGTTTTAACATTTTCTTCTTCATATTTATCATCTTTTCTCTTAATTTCTTTGTTCTTGTTCTTAACATTATCTTCCACTTCATATTCACCTTCTTGTCGTTTTTTTTGAGATATATTTTTTTATGTTATATTTCTTTGTCTTGTATCATTGTTTCTTTTTCATTTTTGACTATTCACCAAATAATCCAATAATAAAAACTGAATATTTTTCACCGTTAGACCGAAATTAACATTTGTAACCAGTATACAGGAGTTCACTAGACGGATAATTATTGACTTTTATTTATACGACACACCAGAGATCTGAAACTTTTGTTAATCAGCAATCGAATAATATAGCAATCTAGTAATAAAGAGACTTTTACTCTATCCTAATATTTCATGTAAGATTGTTGAATTAATAATTATATAAATATTTGATGTTAATAAAAACTAATATTTCAGCAATCGTGTAAGTGTCCACTTCATTAAAGAATTGAAGAATCGTATTTCGCTTTCAAATAAAATAAGTTTAAATGAAGCGCAGGCGTACAAGAAAGTCATGCAATGTCCACATCAGATTTTATAAATTTTTTAAAGGATTCATTATAAAAACTATTTGATTTGGATTTAAATACAAAAAAGATATATAAGAAAATAAATAATTTCTTATGTAAAAATTTCAAATTGTGAGCATAAAGTAAAAAATTGATTTGTATAAAATATTATAATCGTGTCTTTTAGGAACAACGTAAAATTAATATTAAAAAAATTATCAAATAAAATACAGATACTTTCAAAAGTAAAAAATATCCTGTGCCAGGCTAACTACAGAAAGATTGCAGCTAAAGTGGTTTCTTCTTCTTTACTAAATTGAATACATTGTTTAAATAAAAGTGATATTCAACCCTACGATTGATACCATCTTACTGATGGACACAACCAGGACAGGCAGTATACTGAACGTACTCTTTCTCAGTGAAAGGAACTCTGGTTTGTGCCTCTTGCATATCATAAGATTTACAAGTGTTTCAGTCATAACAAAAACTGGGACAGATATTATAAATCAGCAATTTGAATTATTACCTTTGCATTCGGTGTTGGGGTGTGGTATATAGGGCCAAGTCTTCTCATGGTCCAGACCGAAGTGGTCATTGTTTTGCCTGCGGTATGGCCGGCCACGCGAGGAGGGACTGCACACTAGAACCTCGCTGTCTATCAAGTAGATCGCACGGATATGCACCCGAAGGTCGAGGATGTAATCTGGCCCCACCTGCACCAGCAACATGAATATGTACACAGTATCTGCAAGGGACAGCCTCATCCGAGAATGGTGGGAGGCTCCGGCGTCTCATCTTCGACGATCGGGTGGGGACTCTCTTGCTGTGCCGTTGGGGAGAAAGTAAGACCGTAGACCCAGCGGGGGATCCCTTTGGGATTCCTCGTTGAGGCGAGGCGTTAAGGCCGGAGTACCGGTGAGGCGAACCCTTTGAGCTGAGTCTTGTGCCCTTCCAAGGTAGTTTGAAGCGATGGCACCTCTTGGAGATGAGGTTATGCTTAGTCGCGAATCCGGCTCCAAGGGACGGGGAAATCGACGGGGAAAAAATATACGCATTGCAATAACAAATAGTTGTTAATTCTTAAATATAAAATATATTTATAAACTTTTACTTATAAAACATACATAACAAATCACTACTCTTTGTCAATTCAATTCTCTTATTTATTTAATACAGTTCAATTGATAATAAAACAAGAAATATACTCAATATTCAGAATAATCAATCATAAAAAACCAGTAACATTAAAATTTTATGAAGGCAAATCAGACTGAGTACTAAATATCAATAAATCTAATGCATCTCTTTTGATTCAAAACTAATTTATCTATTGCTAGCTACTCCATTGTTTCTGAAGTGAATACGATGGTCCCCCCCCCCCCCTCTTGGGCGTGTGTGTGTAATATGTTTAGCATAGACATTTCCATTATAACATAATTTATGATCATTTATTTTGTATATTTTGATCATTCAGGATATTTATATATAGTTATTCTGTACAATATTTATGAGTTGACAGAAATATTAGAATATTTTGCGTCTTGCTTGTATTACAATATTAAGCATTAGAGTACAACAACAAGACGACTGTATTTTAAATCACTCTATACTGGAGTAATGACCCGGTTATATTACAACCACGTGCCTCATTAAAAATAAATTACCTAATAATGAATGATATTCCTGGTACAGGCATAGAATTTAAATTTAATACCTTTTGCAAGTAATAAATTACAAATTTATTAGCCGGTTACTACTTTTACTTATTCTTTAAATAAAAGAAAAATAGTTTTTTTAAACAAATTCTTCAATTAATTGTTAAACCAGTAATTCTAATTGTTAGCATACATTCAACCCTTTGCTGAGGAACTAAGTTTAAATACCATTAAAAAGTAAAAAAATAAATGGATCAACATCGACATTCGTAAATGTTGGAGAATTATCATAAATTTTAAAAAAATTTACCGCAAGTTATTAAAACGTTTTTTTAATAAATAGTCGACCGATTCTCTAGCCAGGGAATCAAACTTAATAATTTTTTTTCTTTATTTTTAACCTCCAGGACTACCGTTAGGTATGCTTCATAGGATGAGACGAATGATTTTTAGCGTGTGTGAAAATGCCATACTTGGTCGGGATTCGAACCCGGGACCTCCAGATGAAAGACCGAGACCTTCGCGCCACGGTGGCCGGCAAACTTAACAATGTAAAGTAGAATAAACACACTATCTGATATGTTTTTAAAATCTTAATTACTTTAGGGCATTAATTTGTTCGTACAGATAGCAGTAAGAAGGATTTTAATCAAACCGGTAAGATAAACCTTATATAATTGAAAATCCATCAACTGTTGATATCTGTGTCGCTCAGTCTTGAAAGAAACATTTATCAGTGTTCAAATTCGACTTCGGTAATAAAAAGATCAGTAATTTAAATTGCATTTGACGTCGTTTTGATTATTTAATAATAATTTATTTATAACAGTTTTTAATTGGACATATTTTTCGTTTGATAATGTATTATTGCAGCTCTTATGAAATATAAATACCTCTTTTTTCCTTTTATTGATTTTTTTTACGTCCTTTTAATTCCTCCTTGTTAAAATTTTATTTCGTAATTTTTTATTATAAAATAAAATATTAAAAACCGAATATTTTTAAAGTAATCTAATATATATTTTTTAAACAAATAAAACTCAAATGCTGTTGGTAGTAACGTAAAAAAAATAATAAAACATTCACCAAGTACTCAACAATTACAGTAGAATCAATATAATATATATTTTTTGAGAATTCTAAAAATTACAAGTAATAAAATTAAGAAAACCCATTTTTTCCCAATTACACCGATATATAAAATATTTTTTTTTTTAATGTTTCTCTTAGTGTGACACCTTTCACTGCATTGAATTTTGCGTAAATTACATATCTATAAACAGAATCTTTCTTTCAATCTCAGTTTTAAAAAAAAGGCATATTAAAGTCTATAAAAGTTTAATATAACTAACGTTACGGGATGTCATAATTTTAAAACTTCTTAGCAACCTCAGGTACGTCTCGAATTAAAGTCCAACCGTTTTATCAATAAAAACCGGGTTACATGCATTTGCATAGTAAGCCTATTCTCACCAGTTATTCCACATTTTTCTTAAAATTTAGTGATGATGCATATTTTCGCTAATTTACAATATTTTTCGGTAGGGTATCTAATTAATAAATGATATGGCCGGTTACAACGTAACCGGCCAAACCTATTAGCCGCACGGCTCTTAGAGCGCACTTAGCAGCCGCATGTCTATTCTTTTAGTAAGATAATATTATTATGAGGCCAAATAAAACACAGACTCACGCGAGACAAGGGCACGTCGTGCACGCCTACTGCATCACTTCTCCCACTAAGCAATTAAATTACGCATGTTGTTTTTGATGCGCTCATTGCAACAGTTTATTATTTTTATTTATTTGTACAAAGTTTAATGTGTACCATGCCTCCCGAAAAAAACGTGTCTCTTCGTGGATGACTATCCTAGAACATTTACATACGACGGAAATATTTTATATTGTCACGTTTGCGAGAACAATATTTCGTGTACAAAAAAGTTTCAAATAGACCAGCATGTCAAGATAAGTTTTATATCGCAGGATTGGACAACAACAACTTATAACAGCGGCAAGTAACAGTGATTTCACTTCCAAAGGTAAACAAAAAACCACAAGCATGGATTTATGTGAAGTATTGGTTACAAGTGATATTCCTCTTCACAAACTTACAAATCCTACTTTCAACGATTTTCTGTGAAAATATTGCTTGTATCAAAACATACCAGATGAATCAACATTGCGTAAAAATTACATACCGACAATCTAGTACCTGTTCTGGAAGAAATACGCAATGAACTAAAGGATAGCATTATTTGGATTTTATCTGACGAAACTACCGACAGTTGTGGCCGTTACATTAAGAATTTAATTGTCGGTTAATTAGAACTAGAGCCTTCTTATTTCTATTTGGTGGCCTAAAGACCTTGAAAAGACAAATCATTCTACGACCGCCACATTTGTGAACAAGTGTATTAAAATTTTTTCATGAATCTTCTGCAGATGAAAGAGTGTTTATATTTCTCTCAGATGCTGCTCCCTATACGATCAAGGTAGCCAAAGCCCTCCAAGTATTTTATCCCAATTTGATTCATGTGACGTGCTTTGCTCATGGAGTACATCGGATTGCTGAAGACGTACGATCCACGTTTGGGAATGTAAATAAACTAATTTCATCAACAAAGAAATTATTTCTTAAGACACCTGCTCGCAATAAGGCTATAAAGAAAACCTACTAAATGTGCCTTTACATCCCGAACCAGTGGTAACTCGATGGGGAACGTGGATTGAAGTTATCATTTTTTACAATAAACATTTCGAGGGTATCAAAGGTGTAGTAAATGACTTCGATAGTGCAGAGCCTATGACAGTTTGTCAGTCCAAGGAAGCATTTAATGATTCTAGTATAAAACAAAAACATAGCTGTGATTAGCATTCATTTTTCCCATATACCTGTGAGAATTAAAAAGCTCGAAACTAAAGGTTTGGCGTTGACTGAATCTATTCAGTTAATGAATAAAATCCGCCAAATGAACTCCGCATTGCTTGATGTATCCCCATGTAGACTTGGAAAAGAAAAATTTGAACAATAACCCAGCCTTTGAACCTTTGTATCAAATTGATAGTTTTATTAATGGGATAAGTGAACTTTTTCCAGAAACAATAAGTGCTAACATAGCACCCAAATTCAAATACTGCCCAGTTACCTCAGTGGATGCGGAACGATCCTTTACCACTTATAAAAATATTTTGAGTGATCGAAGACACAATCTTACTCCCGAACATTTGGAACAGTACCTGATTGCTTAAGTTTACAAAAGTACCAAAATATTAAATAATTGTTAATTATTTAATTTATCGATATGTTATTCAACCACTTACTAATTGTATGCTGATTTTGAAATAAAAAACTAAAAATTTATATTTTTTTATTATTTTAAGTTGCATATTTTGATACTTCTAATGCATATTTTAAGCATTTTTCATGCATATTTGCATAAATATTTCTTTTTTTTTTGTGCATGTAATCCGGTCTCTAGTTACCAACTAGGATATAACACACCATTTGCCTTTGAAACAGTTTTCCAATACTGAAATATCTTTGTGACAACGTTCACCGTGTTAATCATTTACTGCCCCAATGTTTGCTGAGAAGAAATTCTGATGTGAATGCAGGAAATTGAATTTTAGTGATGTATTACATCCCATAGCTCTTTATGACTTTATCAGTTTATCTTCAATATTTTGGTAATTTTTTTATTTATGGACGCCCAGAAATTCCTCGCTAGTATCTTTAAACGCTATCCAAGCACTGGTATTTTTATTGGTCTACACAGAGCTTCAGCAGCTATCCTAATAATTTCATAACTAACGTAAAGGAACTTCCCGCCTACTCGGTAAATAAAGTATAAGTTTATGAAATATACCTTATTTTAGTTTAAGTAGGTGATTTTTTCCCCTCTTTCTCAGCAGTTATATAGGATAAAGTATTTTTTATCATTTCCCTAGCCAAATTCGTCAATCATTTAATCCACTTTACCCACTATTTATTCTTCAGTTAAACTTTTACATTTTTCTAGACTCTAAAACATTGAATTTTTTACAATTTTATAGAAGATTTTCTATTTTACATAGGAAGATTTAAATTATTAATACATATAGTGCATACGATATTTTCACACTTTTACAAGTGATGATAATGATACCATTATGGCAAAGAATTATTGAACATTGAAAACAAGATATACAAAGAAATTCTTCTCATCAATATCTCTCTCTTTCTCTCTCTCTCTCTCTCTCTCTCTCTATATATATATATATATATATATATATATATATATATATATATATATAGCCTGATGAATGGGAAATTAAACATCTATCAAAAATAGCACATTTTTTTTAAATATGTTAAAATATGTATAACAGATCACAAAACGTAATTAATAAAAACCTAGTTTTTTTTTTTTTTTACTTTTACGCTAAAAAAATATTTTTTTAAATAAAAAATCAGTGTAACTTTCGATTTTAATAAAGAAAATTATTATTTTAATTAAAAAAAAAAAAAATTGAAATTAAACCCACAATCTGTGATATCACGCAGAACGGCAGAGAAATCCATCAGTTTTATCATTTGAGTAGGATTTAACTGCGACCTACATATAGTGCTCACGTGCCCTGTACATTTAATAAATATGGCCACCTCAAATGCAGTTTTCGCACATACATAAGAAACAATTGTAGTATAATTTATCCTAATTCTGATGAACTCATATTAAAGTAAAATAATTTTCAAATGCATGTTCAATAATAAAATGAGTTAAGAAGTCAAAAATAAAAAAAAGCATATGGAATACATGTGTTTAGATCTGCCCCTGTGCGTACTCGTGCATACTAGTGCGCGTGGGAGAATGCTTTCAAAGAAGCGAACAAAACGGAAGATACTATAGGCAGTGGGTAGTACTTGGTCAGGCCGGATAGGAAATCAATAAAAAGAAATCTCTTTTGGACACTCGCTCAGTCACTCACGCACTTACTTACACACTCACCGACTCACTCGTTCACTGTTGGCCTGCTGACCCTTCCTTCCTTAAATTCTGAAGCTTTACTTTATTTCTATCTATCTAGACTGTGTATCGATATATTCTCGTGTTCTCTCCAAAATACTTTCCCATCCTAATGGAATATAAAACAACACCAGATATACTCGTATACTGCTTAATTTCATATTTTCCGTAGTTAATTTTGCTTAGTAAATTAAGTTACCGATAATATATTGATAAATACGAATATTTAACGAGAATTATAGGTTATAGCAAAGAAGAAAATAAAGAAAAAGTAAATAAATAGATACTAGACCCAAATTTTGTACAGAACATAAATTTTCCGGTGGTTATAATGCGTTTAGAGCATCTTGTTACAAGAATAACAATAATCAGAGCGAATTAAAATTGAGCTTTTTTGAAACAACAATGGAACCAAATTTTATAATAAAATTTTTTACTAAGTTATATCAAAACGTTTTTAATTTACTTTGCGAATATCTTCAGTAAATAATGCTTCTATATTCACCTGAAATCAACGTTGGAAACCTTAATATTTTGAAAAGAAACACATCTTAAGAATAACATTACACAATACATAGGGAAAAATTAAAAAAATAAACTAAGCGCAGAGGAATGGAACAAAACCATATTCAAAGTACGTATCTGTTTAAAGAAAAAAAAATGTTTACAGTAAGTAACCTTTTAAAAACCAGTTAAAAAATTTAGAAACAGTCAATCACTGAAAATAGTTGCAAGAACTAATAATAACTTTTTAAAGTAATTTAATTAAAAAGGTTTATTTGGTTTGTTGTTTCAAAGAATTATATTTAACCTTCATCACCGACCGTCATGGAAAAAACTGATAAATCAGAATTGCTTTCTCTGAAATTAATAATGTTCATTAAACAGACAATTCCTGCAGTGTGGAGTTTGGTTTTAATTTTATGTTGAATATCACCTGCATTTCAGCTAACTGGGTATACTTATAAACAAGAATACATCGGATCATTGAAGAAGACAACGAGAAACGAATTTACATATTACTTTTCGTTAAAAGATGTGTATGAAATACTAGTTACTCTTAAGAATGGCTAATTAGTTTTAATTAGCAACTTGTGATTCTGTGTAGCTCATAAACGTTAGAGTTATCATACTTTATACGCCTAAGAAAATATTGTAATTTATTCAAGCTTAAAAATTTTATATAAGAAATTAATTAAGAACCAGTAATTAATTTTCTTACACATTTTAATTGAAAATAATTATAAATAGAAGAGAATAGATTCAAATATAAAAGTAAAATTTAATTTCTCAGTTTGAAAACGTCCGTACAATGAATCTTTCAGGTTGAATATTTTACAGAAATGAATATTCGATATGGATATTAAAAATGTTTAATTTTAACATCGTATGAATCAATTTTACATAAATTCTTTTAAAAATGAGGTGGTTATTTATTTATTATAATTCTTACACTCTTGATTGATAGCTATCGATCGTATAAACCTTGAAACGTTCCACTAAGTTTGTCATTATCCATTGTTCTTCGTAAGAAACTGGCTTTTGTCGAATTTTCTAATCTACGTATTAAGACTATAACGAAATCATAAATTCTATACACTTTACAAAAATAAATAAATCGAGTGATTCAACAAAAAAAAAAATTAATGATATTTTTATTCCAAGTAAAAGAGCAGTATTTTTAATGTCTTTTGCTGTTTAAATTATTTAATAACAACAATATAATATATTATTATTAAAAAAAAAAAATACTATAAAATTCGTCAAATTGTTCCAGTTATTTGTAAAGAACCTTAAAAGTAAAAAAAAAATATCTCTCTGTATGTTTTAATAATGATTCCTACATACCTGTGCTTTCTACATAATGTTCTACATAATAAGGTAATTTGGAAATTATGAAAAAAATACCAAATCACGCTAGAAATCAAATTTATTTGACCTTTTTTTGAAACCTTTAATATATTATGAAACAAAAAAAAAGGTAAAAATGTCCCAAAAATTGAAAAAATTCAATATCGTACCTTGATTTACAAAAAAAAGAAATATTTATTTAACAACTAAAGAGAATGCTGTAAATATTACCTAGTTCCGGTGAAACGGTAATAGAGAAGTATCTCTCTTACACCATAAAATTCCGCAGAAATTGATTGAAATAATTAATTTTTATAAACAAAGTGAATTCAAAATATGTATTTCATTAATTATTTCTATAAAATTGAGTTAATTTACAATGATTTTTCCACAGATTATGTGTAATAGAGAACTTGTATTAAATAACACACATTTTATAAGTTAAAATAACACAAATATAAAAAAAATCGAAACAAATATGGCCAATTGAGTGTTTTAAAAGACAAAATGTTAATAGAGTATGGCAAATTTTAAATAACGTTTCAACAGTTAAACGTGAAAAAATGAATAAGTAAATGCTCGTATGTCAAAACAAGCTTCCTTGATACGAGATGATCTCCACATAAAGCTTCTTGGGAGTCCCCTTGAGGGCAACTAAAACATTTTAAATACAAAAGTTAGGATTCTTACAAGTCATTTTAAAGACTCACCGGGTTGGTCTAGCGGTGAACGCATCTTCGTAAATCAGCTGATTTCAAAGTTGAGAATTCCAACGTTCAAATCCTAGTAAAGGCAGAGTTATTTTTATATGGATTTGAATACTAGATCGCGGACACCGATGTTCGTTGGTGGTCGGGTTTCAATTAACCACACATCTCAGAAATGGTAGACCTGAGACTGTACAAGACTTACACTTCACTTACATTCATACATATCATCCTCATTCATCCTCTAAAGTAATACCTGACGGTGATTCCCGGAAGCTACACAGGAAAAAAAGTCATTTTAAAGAGTATTGAAAAAATCTAACGTAAAATACCTGTTAACTATGACTTTAACAAAACTGAGATTAATGTGTTTTCGTAACTAATTTCAGATTGTTTTAGCAGTGAAACACAAAAACAAATTTAGTAAATGCTCCTACCTCGAGTGAAAACGAGTTCAAAGAATTTTGATTTAAGACTCCGGAGGAACATGTTAGTTTTGGCACTAGTCAATTTTAGGCTCTATTTTTCTTACGAAATAGCAAGTTTTGTTTCTTATAAATAACAAAATCGAATTCTACGATATAAATACTAAAGGAAAGTACTGCCATCTAAATTTTTGAATTTTTTGGAACATGTGATGTTTGATTCTAGAATACTCAATTTTGTAAAACACTTGTCATTTAAGTAACTTAAAATAAATTATTCTATTTGTGGTGTAATTATTATAGATAAAATATTTTAAAATCCTACTCGTATTAGTAATATTTCTAGATGCCGTTTTTTCGTACTTTCCATTTTTTTTTTTTGGTTTCTTCACCTTGGACCGGATCTGCCTTGATATCAACACAGGCCTAAGGGAGATTCAGGAAGATTAACTCACTTCTAGACGCCATTTTTGTCTTGATAACCTTACCCGACAAACATCGTGGACACCGCGTAACACGAACGCTCGATCTGTAGCATAATTATAATATTATTTTCTGGGGTAAGCACGCTAAATTTTCTCTGGCATACCGGAACCGATCGCACAGATAAGGAACTGATATCGAACCGATAAGGAACTGGGTCTGCTCATATCCCAGTTTCCCGTATTTTCGGGCCAGTCATCTCTGGAGGTCCGGATCAATCTGCGGGTCCGGCTGTCCTTCGTTGACTGATCCCATTTCTTTTGTCATCTGCGGACAAGCGGTATTTTTGCCTCCGTCTAGTCGGTACAAATACAAAACGAAATCGGAGACAACTTCCGAAGATGGCACCTCCAACCAAATGCTAGTAAAACAGAAGTGTCATGTTTCCATCTAAGTGACAAGTTTTCCGATAGGAAACTTAAAATTCTATTCGAGAACACATGGCTTTTTCACAAAAAGACACCGAAATACCTAAGCGTGACACTTGATAGCACGCTTTCATTTAAGGAGCACCTAATGAAAACTGCAGAGAAATTAAGAACCAGAAACAACATTATACATAAGCTCTGTGGAACAACATGGGTAGCATCGGCTTCCATTTTGCGCATATCGACTCTGAACCTCGTTTTCTCGGTTGCGGAATATTATGCACCAGTGTGGCTAACAGTCCTTATGTTCATAGAATAGATACTCAACTTAATAACACAATAAGAATGATTGCCGGGGTTATCAGGTCTACTCCTGTGGAATGCCTCCCAGTATTGAGCCACATACTACCCCCAAATCTGCGCCGTGTGAGCGGTCTTATAAAGAGAGTACAAGAAGATTATGGACAATCGAAACCTACCAATAAATGAGAACATTGAGGACGCCAATCATGGTCGCCTTCGATCTAGAAAGCCACCTATCAAAACAGCAACTTCTGCCACAGAGGAAGAATTCAACCTGACTGACGCCTGGCATCAAGAATGGACCACATAGCAGAATAACTAAATTCCACGTATTACTCAAAAGCAGCCGGGTTTTGAGTTGCCACGTAAGACATGGTCAACGTTAAACACAATACGAACTCAGCATGGTAGGTGCGCCTATTTCCTGTATAAATGGGGTAAAACACCGACGCCCCTTCGGGAGTGTGGTGAAAATCAAATCGTTAAACACATCACAGAAGTTTGCCATAGGACAGCTTATGAAGGAACTCCTGAAGATTTCCTGATGGCGACTCCAATATCAGTATCTTATATTAATTTTTTTGTAATTTTTTACTGTAATTGGTGTTGTGTCTTGGTGCCATACGCTAAATAATTAATAAATACGCCTGCCTGAGACTACGACCGCTTGGGTCTTCTCCGACGAAAGCTGAAGCTCAATCTCATGCAGGCACGAAATAATAATATTTATTATCTCCCAGTGTCCACCGATGCCCGTTCCAACCTGGCGTACTTTCCATTTACCGCTTTATAAAAGTAATGATTTACGTTGTCTTCTAATTTTAGAACAGAATTATTTTTTGGGAGCATCATTTATATTTGAACTTGGGGTAGACATTTTGTTTACTCGTCTTGAAAAAGTAAATATTCAAAATTTCATACTGGAGACCATGCAGTATATGTTACAATTATGTTAATCGGTTACTTCTTCCCTAACAATTCCCTTAAGTCTATTTTACATAACTTATCTGCTTCCTTAACCTAAAGCACTTTCATAGATAAACTATTCTCTAATTGCTTTGTATATGTCGATTGTATTTTATCTTGTTGTATGCTATCGCATAATAAACAAGAGTCTAACTATCTTTCAAGTTTTGTAAAATTACTTTCATAGTATTCGTTTCTTGAATAAAGGTGATGCATCTTGAAACTAATGAAGGTAATTGACAGTTCAGAGACAAACTATATTTATTCAATACAAAAACAACATGTAGACCTTCTTGATAAAACAACTCAAACCTACTAAAAGGTCAGTCAAATCGCTGAACAAAACTTGATAACCACCAGTGCGAAAATTGGTTACTGACGATAATTCATATCTAATTACCGAACGTTAAAAATATTTTTAAATGTTATAATCGTTACAAACTACAAAATTTACAGTTTTATATATATAAGCTTATGGTAATTTTTTCTTTGCCTTTCACTATCGTAACATAATGATAGTCCTGTAATCAGGGATATTGTTTTTTCACTCTTCACAAATAGTAACTTTCTTTCTTTTTCCTGTTTAGCCTCCGGTAATTGCCTTTGCTATTTTTCTTTCAGATAATACTTCAGAGGATGAATGAGGATGATATGTATGAGTGTAAATGAAGTGTAAGTCTTGTACAGTCTCAGTTCGATCATTCCTGAGATGTGTGGTTAATTGAAATCCAACCACCAAACAACATCGGTATCCACGATATATACAGTATTCAAATCCGTGTAAAAATAACTGCCTTTACTAGGACTTGAACGCTGGAACTCTCGACTTCCAAATCAGCTGATTTGGGAAGACGCGTTTACCAGTAGACCAACCCGGTGGGTTTCACAGATACCACTAAACATGGATTTCTTCACATAATATTAATTAAATATCTTTTTTTTTAAATAAACAAAATTGTTATTTTCTTATTCATTTTATAGTCACTTATTTCCTCCAATAAATAATAATAACTAAACGCGATACTTAGAGCCAAAAGAAAGAGCCTTATTTTGCTGTTCTCGTTATCACTTTAATTTCTGACACGTTTTAAAACATTTTCCCACTTATATTTGTTTATTTAAAATAAAGTTTACAAAAACTGATTTTATAGAAACAATATATTACTCTGTAACACGTTTTTAAATAATAATAATATATGTGAATAATTTTCATTAAAATTTTACAAATTATTATATATTATGTTTCGTCACAAATTTATTTCACGTATTTAGCTTCTTTTTTTTTATTTACTTATTTTATGATTAATCCCAAATTTTTGACTATCAAATTTTTACCACAGCAACAGTCCTAATATCAAATGTAGAATCTATTATTATGTACAATTCAAAATAATATATTTACGCATTTTAAAAATATCGTTACCATTTTCGAGATTCTCATATCAAAAATAAACTCCTTTACATATTTAAATCAAGGTATCATATCAAATAATAGAAAAAATTTTAAAAAAACTTCGACATGAAGTTTTATTTGTACGATAGATTATATTGAAACCATTTATTATTCCGTACCATCATTTTCCTAAAATCCACGATATATTGAAATAGCAGACCTAAGTTCGTGTTAAGGTTGTTAATGGATCAAATATTTTGTGATTTAAGACTTTCTTGCGATTTAAAAGTTAAATTTAAACAAAATCAATGATTTTAGATGCTGTAGAGATTTCTACAAAACAGTTTTAACTGCTTTTATCAATTTAAACAGTACTAAAGATTGTGTTCGAGTATTTTTTTTTTATACTGTTTGAGGTAATGAAACTAGTATAAACTATTTCACCACACCGCTAATTTTACGTACGACTAATCGAATATGAAATTTAATATCACATTAATAAAATTAAAGAAACTTCAGATTAGATTTAACTCATAAGGTTCTGACCAAAGAATTTTTTTATCTGTCAAACATATTTTAGAGATACCAGTCCCACTGTGGAATGAATAATTACTTTAAAGAAAAATATATACACATTTTTTTTAATATGTCTATGTTTTTTTTTTACCGATCTAATTTTATGTACACTTTTACACATTAATACTACTTTACAAAGTTAATTTATTGGAACAGAAAAGGGAGAGTCTAAAAATAATATAATTTTATAAGCAGAACTAATTTTTATTATTGTTCATCAATTAATTATTCTGCAGTCAGTATTTTTGTTTAAAAGTATACACATCTAAATATTGATACTTTCACAACTCATTTTTACAATATCCCTGGAGTATTTTATTTTCGTCTTCCTTCTTCCTCATTTATCATTTTCTAAACAATGAGTTTTCAAAGTTTAAGCTTTAGTTTTAAAATAATAAAATAATTATTTTATTTTAAACTGTTAAATAATCTAATTAGTGATATTTAAAGAAGGACATAAACCGATCAACGTTTCGTAATTAATATTAAAGGTGGTTGTAAGTAGGAAGTATTTCTTGCGTAGATGAATTGCTTTGCTAGCTTTTTTTTGTTAAAACAGCGTGATAAATTTCATTGAAGCTAAAGGAAAAAACCCAAAATTAATAATCTTTATAAAAGCACAAAAAATACGAGAAAAAGTAAGTGAAAAATGTACTCGTACAATAAAATCCCTTAATTAAGTGAATGAAAAAAAGAACAACGTAATATTGCTACGCGTTACGTAACCTAAATTATCAAATACAGCTCTAGTGTTACAAAAAAACAAAAAATTTCCTCAGCTGTATAATTTTAAATATATAATACATTTTTATTTTAATATAAACAAGAGAAATATAAAGGTAATATTAAATAACTTGAAAAAGAGAAAGAATGCTCACAAAGAAACATGGACAACTGAAAAACCTGGAGCAATTCAGTCGTTTTCTCCCATTTCCACAGTTTATCTTTTTTTTATGTATAATGAATTTAAAAAGTATAACAAGATATCCTATGTTATAATCAAGGCACAAAAAATAAACGACCCACCACAAATATAATATATATATATATATATATATATATATAAGAAAAAAAAGAAAAATAATTATGTAATACTTTTAAATATTTAAACAATATTGAAAAATGTAAACAATAATGTTTTAAAATTATTAAAAAACAAATTGAAGTTATATTGCAAAATATATGCAAGAAGGTCCTTCGATAAATAAAAGAAACCAACGTAGCAAAATTATTTATTCATTGAAAATGAAACTATCTCTACTTTTCAACGAACCTCTCTCTTTTTCCGTTTAGCTTCCCGAACCACCATTACTTCACAGAATGACTGAGTATGATGTGTATAAATATAAAAGATGTATAGTCTTGTACAGTCTCAGCTCGACCGTTCTTGAAACCCAACTACCGGTGTTAATTGAACACCGGTATCCACGATCTAGCATTCAAATCGGTATAAAAGTAACTGCCTTTACTAGGATCTGAACCTTAGAACTCTCGACTTCGAAATGATTTTCGATGATATGTTCACCACGACCAACCGGCTGGGTTATTCAACGTAACTTCAATCTACATTTAGCCAGTCGTCCCATTTTTCTGTGATCTTTTTTATTTCAATAGTAAAAAACTAAAAAACTGTCAACTATGATGGTGTCTGAGGCATTTTGTACTGCATTATCGACCGCTCATTGTCGTCGAACTTACATTACTAAACAAGAAAAAAGATCTAATTGTAAAAATTCCTAAGGTGGATGGATGTAGTAAAACCTGTAAGCCCAACTTGTAAACTTTTAATTTCTCGTATCTTTTGAGGGATATGGGGTCGGAGGTTTTTTTTTATCCCTGCCTCCCGGAACCAGAAGCCCAATTAAGCAAGAACACGGTTCCGGGAGGTTCTATTGCATCTAGCCGCTAGATGAGGGAAACGCCAGGCCCGGCTCTGCCAAAAAAAAATTATCGGCCTCCATCACCCAGCAACCGGGACTCTGTCCCTTGTCCTTCGCCTCTAACAGGGACACCCCCAAAGGGACAGCCCCACCGGGACTCAGTCTTTTAGCTCAGAGGCTCGAGAATCCCCGAACTTCATCACCACCGCTCATCCGTGCAAGCACGGGAGAACGGCAGCTCCGTATGTCCCTCACCCCCTGGCTTCCCGATATTTCATTTGCAGTATTCCCGACACAAAACCCGCCACAGTGTCGAAGTCCACCGAACTTCGTAACATCGTTCCAACGATGGTCCCCATCTCGAGATGTCCAGTTACGGCAGTACAGTCGCGGCGTTCCTCGTCCCACCACGGGCACTTGAATATCACGTGTTCCGGTGTGTCTAACTCCCGACATTAGGGGCAGAAGGGATCTTCAGATCTTCTTCATCCACACAGGAATGAACGAAAGACTCCATGGCCGATCAGGAATTGTATCAGCCACAATCCCAGTTCGCCAAACTTCCTCCCGGCCCACAGCTCAATGTACGTGATCAAACGACGCGAGTGGGGGAGGAAATTATAGTGCAAAAATACTACGCCTTATTTGAGTGAATCGCAAAGTTTCCTTGTGATTGCAAATGTGTACTTTATTTTCTAGCACGTCACCATAGTACTCGCTGTTAACTGTACGTCGTTCTTAGTTCAGTAATTTCACTAAAATGGGCCTTATATTTTTCCAAAATTCCATTAGCATAATTTTACCGGGTGACCTATAGGCGTTGAATTTTTTTTTCCAGGCGGGCGAACTCGATGTTTCTATTCGTACTGTGATTTTTTGATTCCGGTTCAAAATTATGAATCAAGTGTTATCACAAGTTACAATGAGATATAAAAAGCAAAGCCTTCTGATAAAAATCTAGATTTATGTTCCGTACCAATGTGAATTCGTGTGTCTTTGTGATTTTGAATCGATTATCTTCGAACCCACCTTGAATACACTTTTACAGTAATGCAGCTTATCGTGGAAAATGGAATGAACAGTATCGATACTCGCACTACAAATTTCAGGGATTTCCCAAATATTTAACGTTTTTCCTCGCAAATAAGATCATTAATACGATTTTCCAAAGCGTCAGTCGGAACTTTTACCGGACTTTCGCCACGAGAAAATATATGTCACTTGTTCTGCCTGATTTGGTTTTTTCGATCCGCTTACAAAAATTTCCACGATTAATACACTTTTGTCATTCCGTTTTAACATCTGCGATTGTATTGCTGCCGATTTTACATTTTCAGAAAATAAAATTCTTATCATATCACGCTATTTCTCCAAGGTACACACTTCAAATAGGGCTGATATTATTAAACAAACAAAAGAGATTATAATAATAATTTTTTTTTTCAAAGGGCTGATATTTGCTTTTTCCGTTTTGAACGTCAAGCGGTTTCCCTTTATTCTAATAAATAGTTTTTCCGCTGTTGTAATTTTTTTCTTTAATTATTGAAGACCCGTATGCATATATTTACTAAATTTGTCATGTAAAAACTAAGATCAACGTCAGTAAAAATCAAGTTTTTGTTTAGTAATTTGATTTAATCCACATTTCTATTATAATTTTTGTGTTAATCATTTAATTTTAACATGCCACAATAATTACCGCATTACCTACATACGTAACTAACGGTTTTTTTAATTTTTTTTTTATATAGTTAGATTATAATGTAAGATTTTATAGCACTATATCTCCTATAAGAAATATTTTCTTTTTCTTACAAGATTCTGTTATGTAGATTTATACATCTTAAGTCAGATCTATCTAAATTTATAGAAATTTTTTTTTTGTTATATATTAAGTTTTATATCTTTATTTTCTGGTTTTCCGTTTCATTGTCACCACAAGTATTTACGCTTCCTAAAAATGCTTTAAATTTTTTTTTTCTTTTATTCAAAATTTTATGGTTTATAACAGCAAATTTCATTGATTATACAGCGCGTTTGGAAAGTCACTGTGCTGCTGCTTTAGAATTATGTGATGCATTCTGTTTTTTCGGCGTTAGGTTGGTTGCCCTGTGGGTTCGTTGGGCGTTGCTCAGTAATAAACCAAGACGTCAGTTGTTGAGTTGTGATTGAACCTGCTTCGTTTTGTTTATGGGAATCAGTATTAGCGAGAAACGTAATGGTTCTTTCGTTAGAAGAACGCATGTTTCTTGTTGAACACGTCTTTTGCGAAGGTGATAGGTATACCGATTTATTAAACACAAGTTTTTTGAAAAATTATTACTCCTGTCCCTGATTCTCATGCAGTTTGAACCATTATCTCAAAATTGCCGGCAACAGGCTCTATTGAAGACGCTGATCGAAGCGGAAGACCACCTAAATGGAATGAACAGATGCTGCTTGATATTTCGGATGTTATGCCCGAAAGTCCATCAGAGTCGACGCGGAAGTTAAAAAAGAAGCAAGATATCGGACTTGATGCTACACATAAAGCTTATATTGCTGTTATTTGTGATTCGATTGGGGCTCCCGCTGGTGGGGGTGTCCGCGTTGCCGGGGTAAACCCGGTGCCCGTGTGACCGGTGGCGTGGCTTCGTTCCGCCGGTGGCGGTTTTGATTTTGGGTTGGTAATGCCGCGCGAAACTCCATAATGTGACCAGGTGAAGAGTGCGGGGTATGTCCCAGGCTCCTGCGCGGACCGGAATGAGGTTACGTTCCCCTTGTTAGGTGACCGAAATTGGTCGACTTATCTGGGTGTAGATCTGAATTTCTATGTTGCGTAAGACATAATATTGATTGGTATGAATGTAGCACTGATCTACATTTCAACTCGTTCATTTTTTGAGGCATTCACAGTCACGAATGGTGCTGTCAAATCTGGACTAGGCGCGGGTTCGCACTTCCGCGGTTTCGGTCAGTTAGTTTGAGGGAATTCTGTTAGGTTTTATGTGAATATGTCCGTTTGAGGCCTACGTGAAGGCAAAATTTGATTTGTATTTTACTGATGCAAATGTCTGTACAGTCATTTACATCTGTGGCATCCCGACCGAGGTCTGACTGATGACTGTGAGATGTAATCGGTTAGAGGGTCTAAAAACAATCCCTCACGGCTCAGAACGGAGGGGGTGGTGTGGCGACCGGTAACATCATAAGGTGGGTGTCTTCCCCCTACGGGGTTGGGATGCATATAAAGCTATAAGAAAAGAACTGAATCTTTTCCTCTTCCAATTAATGTGTGTTCAAAAACTGAAACCTTCTCATCATGCCAAAAGACTAAATTATTGTCAATGGTTTAAATATTTTTTAACCAAAATTGTCGAGGTAACCTTGACATTACGTTTTCTACAGATGAAGTATTGTTTCATCAGGGAGGGTATATTAATTCACAAAGTACACGAATGTGGTCTACAACTAAACCCCATGAATTACACGTATGATCTTTACACGAAGCGAAAATTGGAGTCTGGGACAGTGCGAGCAGAACGCGCACTGTGGATCTAATCTTTTTTGAAAATACAGTCAATAGTGATCGTTATCGTGCTATTTTAACAAACTTCATTAGTCAGTTAACAGCAATGGAAATTAATCACGGTCGGTTTCAATAAGATGTCGTGACAGCGCAAACGGCTAGCAGTTCAATGACCTGTTTTTTCGAAATATCTTTGGTAACCGAATCATTTCGTGAGGTTTGTGGCCTGCACAATCGCCCAATCTGATTCCCTCAGATTACTTTCTATATGGGGCAGCGAAACTAGCAGTGTATAACACGACTAATGAATTAAAACCGGAGAAAAGACATACGTACGAGACATTGCAGTTCATCAGCTAGTTAAATTGTTACGTATACAGTTTTGCATTGATGTCGGAGGAGGTCATCTTCAACACTTTTTATAAAAAATTCCAATTATTGTAATATCCGTTTCTCTAAAATAATGATATAAAAATACAAAATAATAATGAAGAATGTTTCGTCATTACACTTCCTTAATTACAGTGCTCAGCAATTTCCGAACGTACTGTAGATGAAAGCTTTTATGGTCTATAAAATTTACATTTTATATACATCAAAAATGTTTGAAATTACATATTACGAGAAATTAATGAACGGATATTCTTTACTTTATCGTTATTTGTATTGTCAATAACAAAATTAAAAATTTGCGGATAATTTTTTTAGCTTCTGGTATTAAGTGATTTTTTACTTAGTATCTCCATTCTCTTAATTTACCTTCTTAAATCTAACACTCCTTGTTTAACACCTGTTTACTTTAAAATTGGACGTTTACTTTAAAAAATTATTTATGACGTTCAGTACTTTTTCTCAATCGTATTATTACTTAAAATGAGATTATATGAGAAGTTTAGTTTTCTAATTTTTTATTTTCGGACTGTTAATCAGGGCTCATTTCTAAATTTAGTATATTACATTTTCTATAGCTTTAATATTTTACCGATTAACTCGCAATTGACAAATACTCAATCCTTATCTCGTGGTTTTCTTCTTATCTTTGCGGTTTTCTTAGAGAAAGTTGTTCATTTTCTTCTCGTTTACGTAACAGTAATAAAAATTGTAAATAAATCTTTCTATTATATGAATTTTAATTTTTTTTTTCAATGTTAAAAAGTTATATTAATATCATGATATTATCATGTATTTCCGTTTAATTTCATTTTAATCCACCAGAGTAACGTATATTCCTTCACTATAGACCGGGACAGTCATGACTGTTTTTAAATTTTAACTATGATTTTTAAACTTTGACTTTAATACATTAGTTTTAAATCCTGATGATGCCATCGAAGTAAGCCGAAAGTTCTAGAGAACGTATAAACGTGCCGGTAAGGTGGATTATATTAATTGTTAATTTATTTATTTAATATATCAGCGATACCATGTTTGAGAAATTAATTAAAAAGTTTTCTTTCGTAATACTATTACTAGACGTGGCAGCGAATTGCTGTCTAAATGAAGTAAATTTTAATTTATGGATGTCAAACATATTTTTAGCAGTTGATGGGATACCAACCGGGTTGGTCTAGTGCTGAACGCGTCTTCCCAAATCAGCTAATTTGGAAGTCGAGAGTTCCAGCGTTCAAGTCCTAGTAAAGTCAGTTATTTTTACACCGATTTGAATACTAGATCGTGGATACCGGTGTTCTTTGGTGGTTGGGTTTCAATTAACTACACATCTCAGGAATGGTCGAACAGAGACTTTACAAGACTACACTTCATTTACACTCATATATATCATCCTCATTCATCCTCTGAAGCATTATCTGAGCGGTAAATACTGGAGGCTAAACAGGAAAAAAGAAGAGTTGATGGGGTGCGCCTACCCATTTTAGTAAATATATGACAAGTGAACGGTTGGGACACGTAAACCGGTGGTGTACAGCATCGCGCTTAGTCCGCTCACGCTGTTAGTTAAGCTCTAGGAGATATTTAGGACAATGGTCACTAAACTGTTTCGTGGCTCAGTACCGTTTGCGGCACAGACATTCGGTCTTATGCTTTAGGGCGACAAAATGGGGTGGTGGCGGTAGAAATGCCAAGCAAACCGATTTCTTAATACTATCAAGATTTTTTTCAACATCAACAAAATATCGTGTAGGTAAGATTGTGCAGCCGATAAGAGGTTACTACTATGGAAACTAAAATTAAACTGGAGATTAATGATTTGATCTTCAATTGATATAACATCTCTCATTCTATTTCACAGTAAAATTTGTTAAAAATTTTTAATGCATTTATACAATTTAACTAGCTAAAATTACTAATTAAATATATTTGATCTTAATATTGGGAAAAATAATTAAAACAGATAAATATTTTTAATTCAGATTATCCCGGTCAGACATGGCATTTTCACACAGGCTGCAAATCATTAATCTCATCCTCTGAAGCAATACCTAACGGTGGTCCCGGAGGTTAAAAAAAAAATTCAGATTTATACAAATTTCAGTTTCAGCAATTAAACACGTAAAAGGAGATGAAAATTTAATAATAGTTGGAGATTGGAATGCAAGCACTGGAAAAGGCAAGGAAGGAAATATAGTGGGTGAATACGGACTGGGCAAAAGGAATGAAAGAGGGGACCGACTTATAGAGTTTTGCAAGTATAATTTAGTAATTGCCAACACCCAATTTAAAAATCATAATAGAAGAATATACACTTGGAAAAAGCCAGGCGATACTGCAAGGTATCAGATAGATTATATCATGGTTAAGCAAAGATTTAGAAATCAACTCGTTGACTGCAAAACTTACCCTGGAGCAGACATTGATAGCGACCATAATTTGGTGATAATGAAATGTAGATTGGGGTTTAAAAACCTGAAGAAAAGGTGTCAGATGAATCGGTGGAATTTAGAGAAGCTTGAGGAAGAGGAGGTAAAGAAGATTTTTGAGGAGGACATCGCAAGATGTCTGAGTAAAAAAGATAAGGTAGAAAATGTAGAAGAAGAATGGGAGAATGTTAAAAAAGAAATTCTTAAATCAGCAGAAGCAAACTTAGGCGGAATAAAGAAAACTGGTAGAAAACCTTGGGTTTCAGACGATAAATTGCAGCTGATGGATGAACGTAGAAAATATAAGAATGCTAGTGATGAAGAAAGTAAAAGGAACTATCGGCAATTAAGAAATGCTATAAACAGGAAGTGCAAACTGGCGAAAGAAGAGTGGATTAAAGAAAAGTGTTCAGAAGTGGAAAGAGAAATGAACATTGGTAAAATAGACGGAGCATACAGGAAAGTTAAGGAAAATTTTAGGGTACATAAATTAAAATCTAATAATGTGTTAAACAAAGATGGTACACCAATATATAATACGAAAGGTAAAGTCGATAGATGGGTGGAATATATTGAAGAGTTATACGGAGGAAATGAATTAGAAAATGGTGTTATAGAGGAAGAAGAGGAAGTTGAGGAGGATGAAATGGGAGAAACAATACTGAGATCTGAATTTAAGAGAGCATTAAAAGATTTAAATGGCAGAAAAGCTCCTGGAATAAACGGAATACCTGTAGAATTACTGCGCAGTGCAGGTGAGGAAGCGATTGATGGATTATACAAACTGGTGCGTAATATTTATGAAAAAGGGGAATTTCCGTCAGACTTCAAAAAAAGTGTTATAGTAATGATACGAAAGAAAACAGGGGCAGATAAATGTGAAGAATACAGAATAATTAGTTTAACTAGTCATGCATCAAAAATCTTAACTAGAATTCTATACAGAAGTATTGAGAGGAGAGTGGAGGAAGTGTTAGGAGAAGACCAATTTGGTTTCAGGAAAAGTATAGGGACAAGGGAAGCAATTTTAGGCCTCAGATTAATAGTAGAAGGAAGAATAAAGAAAAACAATTAACATACTTGGCGTTTATAGACCTAGAATTCGATAACGTAGACTGGAATAAAATGTTCAGCATTTTAAAAAAATTAGGGTTCAAATACAGAGATGGAAGAACAATTGCTAACATGTACAGGAACCAAACAACAACAGTAACAATTGATGAACATAAGAAAGAAGCCGTAATAAGAAAGGGAGTCCGACAAGGATGTTCCCTATCTCCGTTACTTTTTAATCTTTACATGGAACTAGCATTTAATGATGTTAAAGAACAATTTAGATTCGGAGTAACAGTACAAGATGAAAAGATAACGATGCTACGATTTGCTGATGATATAGTAATTCTAGCCGAGAGTAAAAAGGATTTAGAAGAAACAATGAACGGCATAGATGAAGTCCTACGCAAGAACTATCGCATGAAAATAAACAAGAACAAAACAAAAGTAATGAAATGTAGTAGAAATAACAAAGATTTAATGTGAAAATAGGAGGAGAAAAGATTATGGAGGTAGAAGAATTTTGTTATTTGGGAGGTAGAATTACTAAAGATGGACGAAGCAGGAGCGATATAAAATGCCGAATAGCACAAGCTAAACGAGCCTTCAGTAAGAAATATTATTTGTTTACATCAAAAATTAATTTAAATTTCAGGAAAAGATTTTTGAAAGTGTATGTTTGGAGTGTCGCTTTATATGCAAGTGAAACTTGGACAATCGGAGTATCTGAGAAGAAAAGATTAGAAGCATTTGAAATGTGGTGCTATAGGAGAATTTTAAAAATCAGATGGGTGGATAAAGTAACAAATGAAGAGGTATTGAGGCAAATAGATGAAGAAAGAAGCATTTGGAAAAATATAGTTAAAAGAAGAGACAGACTTACAGGCCACATATTAAGGCATTCTGGAATAGTCCCTTTAATATTGGAGGCACAAGTAGAAGGAAAAAATTGTGTCCAGTCAAATGACTGAAGACAAAAAAAAACAAATTTCAGTGTAAAAGAATACTAAATTATTTTATCTTTGTAATTTGAATAACAATAATAATAATACGTATTTAAAAAATAGTGATTAATTAATTTTTAAAAGTATCAAATTGCATATTAAAGTAAGAAACAGATAAAAAGAGTTAGATTTCACTCCTTGTATAGCAGGTAAAATAAATAAAGTTTCGTATCGCAGCAGAGTTCAGAAATAAAAGTTCTTAAAAAGCGCTATACATTGATTCTTTCAAAGAGATCTAATTCGATGCGGTTCAGTCAATAGGAAAAGAATTATTTGTAACAAAGAGAATAAATTATGAAAGAAAGTAACACGTAATTAAATAATGATTACAAAGAAATGGTTTTTTGTTCCAAAAGTTCTAAGATTTATTTTTATTCTAAAGAAACAAGTTTACTAAAACTTGTAAATTAAAAATATAAATATATTATTTAGAGGTGTTTAATAAAATTATTAAAAAAGATAATTTTTTTTTTTACTCAAGAACCCACTTTAAAAGTCATACAAAGAAGCTCTGGAAAATTTAGCTATATTTATTTATATTTATCCTACATTAATTAATAAAACAATGAGTCGATTAGACTTCAAACGAGAAATAAAATTTTTACCACTTTTTCATCGATTAACAAAACCAAAAGAATCATTTTAATTCTTTATGTTAACATTATTTGTAAATGAACTTGAAGTGAAGTGTCAAGATGAAAAAATTATATAACTAGTTCAATTTCACATTAAATGATGGTTTTTAACGATATCATAGCGTTTTTTATTTAATTAACATATATAATATTTTAAAGGATCACTGCTGATAAATCACAACTCTTTAATATTTAAAAATCGTATAATTAAGATTTATATAGGTGTATATAAATAGGTGGTATATATAGATTGTATTTAATAAAGTATGGATCCTTTAAATAACTTTTCAACTGTTAAACGAAGAAAAATGTAATTTAGGAAATGCTCCTACCTCAAAACAGTCTATTTTTCGGTACGACACCACTAACTACTAGATGTGTAATGTAGGTTACTTTTAAAACTAGCTGTGAATAAAACATTAGAAAAAACCTTAACCGCCATTTTGGTTAGGGTTATCATAGCGGAAAATTTTTTAAGTCAAATTTTTTTTCAATACCGTTCTTAATTATGTGTCACAACTCTAAGTTCCATGTAAAACTTTTTTGCCTCGCCCCCTCCAATGAAGTTTAGGAGTATTAGTGGTGGTGTCATTTTTTTTAAATAGTTCGTTTCACGGTAAATGCATTTTCTAAATCAATTTTTTCTGTTTTTAACAGTAGAAAAATTTATTAACAATTTCCATGCTTTATTAGCATTCTACCTATAAATGTTTACGTACAAAGGATGTATCTCGAAGTCTCCCGGGTTTTCCTGACCTATTCTACTCGTGAAAATACTGGAAAAAGTTCATATAAGCATATGTTCTAAAATCCTTCGTTTGCGAGTTGCGGGTAGTGAAAGATTATGCTTGGATTTCAACTAAGCCGGTGAAATGAAGTCGTACTGAAATTTTTAGGACGTTAATTTAGGAGTAGAATTAGTGATTTCTTATGATATTTGACCTGAAAAATCGAATTCAACAGGTCGTAGAACCGTATCTGCAATAAAATCCAAATTTTTCTAACTTCTTTGTTCTATTTAACTTATCTTACACAATTTTGTTAAAAATCAGATATTCTGCAAGTATTTTTTAAAATATTTTATATGCTTATTACCCATTTAACAAAGTTATTGTACGTCAAACATAAAAAAATAGGGTTATTACCTTATTTTATTAGTTTACACCCCAGATTTCTCAAAAACTTCTGCAGATATGATACTGTTTTTTTCAGATTTTCCGGTGAAAAAGCAAAAATTCGATTTTTTGATTCGATTTGTTACATTGCCGGGATTCGATTTTTGAGGTTTTTGATTCGATTTTTCAGGTGAAAAAGCAAAAAAAAAATTCACTAATTCTGCTTCTTAATTAACGTCCTAAAAATTTCAGTTTGACCTCGTTTTTCATCGGGGTAGCTGAAATCCAAGCGAGATTTTTCGCTAGTCGTAACTCGCAAAAGAAACATTTTGGGACATATGTTTATAGAACTTTTTCCATTATTTTCACGTGTAGAATAGGTTATAAAGGTTCCGGAAGAACTTTTGATACACTCTGTATATACATAAAAATTTATTAGAGATAAAAACGTAAACGGTAATAATTATTTTATTTTTCAAGAAAATGTTTTATTAAATAATGTTATAAAATATGCATAATGTTTGTCGTAAATTTAAAATTATTAAATTATTACCAGATATATTTTGTTATTTACACGGTTAAAGGATAGACAATGGTTTTTATCCGTTATTATTTTGCACCAGAACATTCGTAAATAAATACAATTTAAAGTCTGTTAATTCCAAAACCCTATTCGTAACAGAGAACGTATCTTCCAACGTTAGTTTTTAAAGCATATTATCCTGAAATATTAGCGTCGTGTTTCTTATTATAAAGTAGTATTTTATATTTATTATATTTCTAGGGATAAAATAAAGACGTATATCTCAATCTTTATAAAATGGCAAAGAAAATATTTGCTTACATTTTTACATAAGTAATTCGTTTACTACAATTTTACATCGTATAAGTACAACCGTTAAGCTTATATATCTTCTTGCAAAATTACACAAAAAAAATTAATTAATTTTTGTCGAATAAAACACGTAACATAAAGAACCTTTTAATAAATAATGTATTTTAACTATTGAATCGCTGAGTTTTCATCTTTTAAAGCAAATATAAAACAATTCAGTCGGTGAAAACGTTCACGTAAGCAAGACCGGCTACAAAATATACCATTAAATTTTAATATAAAATGTTTGAAGAGGCAATGTAACAATGCTTTTTACTGATCAAACAAATAGAAGAAAAGTAATTGTACTTCCATTTACCTGTCGAACAGGGACCTAAACAAATATACGTGTAGACGTACAATATACTTTTACTTACTTTATTTCTCATGGTGACGTCATTTATTCGATTGAATCAGCCATGAAACATTTAAAAAATTGTATTCTTCATAAAATAAAATTATTAAGGAACGATTGATTATAATTACAACACTATGTATTTTTTATTGTTTTTTTTTTTTAAATTATATATAATCATAAATAATATTACCAGTAATAATAATAATTAAAAGAAACGAAAAGAATACAACGAAAGTACTATTAATTGAACGCATCAATATACTACAAGTGAAAATGTAGATTTTATTTTTTTGTATTTTGAAAACTTTTCCGCGCCAGCCTATTCGTTTAAAATAAACTGAATTAGAACTAGACCGGCAATCCTTCTTCCTAACTACCTTATTTCACTTTGTGGATCCGATTTGGTGGGGGATACACAGACTGTTCCTCTAAGAACTTTCTTTCTTACACAGCTATCGTTTAAAACAAACTTCACTAAAATACTCAATCCGTTGTGAAGATGTGAAACCGACAGAAACACCAATTCAAACAATTATTCTTTTTTAAAACAAAAAAAAACTTTATATTTTTAAATAAACATTATAAAATTATTGAATATATCTATGCCGTAATCAGATAAATTAAAATTTTATTTTGCTTTTTAATAATTATTACATTTTTTATCCTATCGATGATCCCGATTAGATAAATTTTATTATTAATTTTAATTAATTAAAATTGATTTTTTATTAAATTATAAATTTTTATTTTCAATTAAAATGCTTTTTAATGATAAAATAGAAGTAGCAAATTTATTTATGAACAGGAAGAATATTATTTGGAGAAGAATATATTTATTTCAAAAATTGCAGAAAACGAGAGAAATGGTTTCACAGATGATGTAGCGTGTAGATTTTAAAATTATCATATAGTTATCTGCACGGTGTTAGATCCCTTGTATAATTTCCGTCTCCATTCTCTTCTAATTGCAATCAAATTTTTACTACGAGGGTTCATGATAGCTCCGATTTTATGTCTTATCATCAACAATATTTACTCGCTTCTCGTCTCTTTTCTTTCCATTCATTCGATTAGCTTTCCTAATCTAAATCGTTCAAACTAAGCTTTATTCTCATTCGCTTTCCTTAATATTTCATTTTTATTTTATTCCTTTTAATTTTTTTGCAATCCTCTCTGTGCCTGCACTTCAACCGCTCTTTGTCCCTTTCTCTTTGTAATCATGTACCATATATTTTCAAGAGTAAACTAGTGGACGAAGTACTTTAAAAAATATTTGTCTTTATTTATTTTACACCACAATGTCTACTTAACTTCTTCTCGATTTTTATTCTGTTTTTTGTTTCTTTTTCATATCAGCAATCACTGTTAGAATTGTTCCAAAATATATTCACGGTTTTACTTGATCAGTTCTTCTTTTTTACTTCTTTGTACGAAATAGAGGAAGTATTGTGATCGGGAAAATTGTTGGTTTTCAGATTTTAACGGAAATATCCACTTTGACTAGTTTCGGCGTGACATCTGTACGTAGGTACTTATCTTGTATAACTCAATAACGATTAGCCGTAGAATACAGAAATTTTGGATTTAGAACTGTTGTAACACCTAGTTGTGCACCACCCCCCTTTTGATTGCAATAGACTAGACCAAAAGTATCCAATAAAACCCAAAATCCAAACAAAATTGGATTTTTGACTTGTTCTTATCTGCAGTAATAAGCCCTCATTCAGAGCTTTTCAACGATATATCACAAGTGGTACTTATTTTCATTGGTTTCAGAGTTATAGCCAAATAAAATTTTTATTAACAAAAATATTTCGATCTTACAGGGGGTACATTGGTTCGAATCGGAATCTCCTTTTTTCTTCTTTCTTTTTTTAAATTTAAATACATTGATTTATTAATAATTATTTACCTCAGATTGTAAAAAAAGTTTTAAGATAAATAATAATTCAACAATAAAAAAATATATATATATATATATATATATGAAAAAATATGAGAAGTTATTATGAAATAAAATTCTATGCACTGCACATTTAAAAAAAATATGTATATGCAATTTAATAGGCGTACAAGGGAATTATTTTTTAAAAATAGGATAGTTATTTATCATCTTATTGAAAAATTTGAAATAGAAGGAATATAATTCTCTATAAATAATAGTATATCCTTAAGGCTAAACGTTCAATAAAGACATGGTTGTTATACCTAAGTACTTGTTTCCGTCGCACTGCATTATTTAATCCGACATCTTAATTACAATAATATTAAACATATAAAAGGATCAAGTCTCTACATAGAAAAACTGGACATTCAAAAAGCACAAATTTAAAAGCGTATAAAAATTTATTTTGATAACTCATAGATTCGGTCTGTAGAATTTATTGATTACCGTTTAAACATAACAAAATATTAATAACAACTTTCTTATTACAAAATAACTTTTTCAATAGCTAAAAATGTTAGAAAATTCCATTAAAAATCTTTTTTCTTTTAGTAGTAACATTTTTGGCTGATTTTCTAGTTCTAATAGAAGCTAATTTTAATAATTTAAACTCCGAATTATCGTACAAACACGCCGATTTATAGGGATCAAAGTACCAACTTCTCCATTTACTCTTGAGTGGATACAATAAGCATTACTATAAGACAAGAGTGATGATTTTTTGTTTTAGTTATAACAGTCGTTTATCGCTTAGTGACGATAAGCCCTTTGAAATCGAAACAACCTTTTCTCCTGAGAAAACAGCATTCATCTGTCTGGCTGGCAGGCATCCTTTTTCTCTGATCCGGATCACGGTAGACGGAGCCTTAGTACCCTAGGTGGAGTTTATGAAGTATTTGGGGGTATGGCTGGACCGACGGCGTACGTTTTACGAACACATGCGAAAGATCGTGCAGGAGAGATGGTGCGTGCACTGGTAGGCTCCTAGGCAACGTGGCCGGACCCCGGTTGTTCATCCAAAAGGAAGTTGTACGGCCATGTGATCAATTCTGTTCTGCTGTACATTTTTTTATCGAAAGCTCTAGGATGCGATTAAAATCCACGGGTACTGGAAGGTGTGCGGATTGTCCTCCGCACCGTTTCAGTATACTCTTCAGTTGCGACTGAGGCAGTGTTAGTCATTGCGGGCATCCCTCCATTTAAAAAACTAGCCGGGATGAGGATTGGGATTATTGGAGGAGCTGAGTGATATGCACAGGCGATTGAGAGAATGGCAGGTCCGCTGGGACCTGTCCTTCACGGGGCGATGGACACATCGTCAGATCAGGCAGGTTTAACCTTGGGTCAATCGCAGCTTTGGTGAAGTCACCTACTGGTTGACCCTCCTTTCCTTTCAAGAAAGAAGAAAGAGGGAACGAGCCCAGCAGCCATCAGCCCAGCAGTCACAAGCCCAGCAGCCACCTGCCCAGCAGTCACCTGCCCAGCAGCCACTGACAGCACAGAAGAACGAAGAAACCTGCACTTTCCCCCGTTCAGCCCTTCGGGGCTTCGGGAATTACAAGGTTAATGGTATGTAACTTCGGTTACTACCAATTCTTGGAAAGTGCAGGCCAAAGAAGAACGAAGAGGTCTTCGGAAGAAGAAGAGGGAGAAGATGAAGAAGAAGGAAGACCAGCCACTCGTCTCAACATCACGGACTGGAGTCCGGAACAGAGCCCAGCAGAGATGCGTCCTGAAGGGCAGCCATACCAGAAGCGGATGAAGAGCTTCTAAACATCCTCTCCTTTTCAAAACTTACAATAAGATAAAATAACCCAGCAATTGCGACTCCTCCGGAAAAGGGGACGCATTGCTCCCTCCTTACAGGTAGTGCCCCGTTGTGGCGTATTCCTGCTAGCCTATTAAAGAGTTAGCACCGAAAGGACTTCAGTGGACGGTCTGAAGGGGAATTACGTCGGGAGGACAGGCTTTATAAGCCTAGCCTTCCGCGGTCGGCCCGTAAAATGGGTTCGATAACGCTGGTTAAACAACGGAATTGGAATGCAATTAAATCCGTCCTTAAAACACTAAATAATAATAAACAAAACTTGTAAAAATTAGACCCGCTATTTAAAATTAACCCTTTAAAAAAACAAGCCCGATTAGAATGATCCAGCAGCAAGGGACTCTGTCCAGGTTCTGCGATGGAGTAGGGAGTAATAGACTCCTGCCAACTTTGCATTCTATTCCATTCCATGGTTGACCCAATTTTTATCTTTCCACGGCGTGTTTCGGGTGTACTTACATGCCAAAAAGAGAGCTGACAACCGTTTTGCCTTTCTTGCGGAGAGCTCGATACACCGGTACAGGTCGTGTTCGACTGCCAGACGTGGGATTTTGAACTTCGCTCCTGTGAGTTGATGACTGGGCTCCTTACAGTAGACACAATCATAGATTGTATGTTATCAGGGACCGATTGTATGTTTTAAAGGTTTCGTCCGGTAACTGACTTTGTGACACAAAAACTCCAGAACAAAGCGAGTAAGAATGAGGCAGCGAGGGATTGAGGGACAGCCCCCTGCGGAGCTGCCGTTTGTCTGTACTTGCAGTGATGAGGCGCTGGGACTCTCTCATCCCTTCACGAAAAAGACCGAAACCCGATGTGAGTTCCCTACACAGAGTGCTCTCACTAGAGGCATTGGCGTCAACACCGAGTCCCGGCTTCTGGGGTGGAGTCCGGGAACGACATAGTTGGCTTGAATATCCCGCTCTAGGGGTTAGACGCTGGTAATGAAAAGATCTAACCGGCGGACTGACCTGTCGAACTAGACTTATGGCTGGCAGACGGGGAGGCTCGTTTGAGTAGACAATCCCCTGTGCTTTGCTTTGTTGTGGATCGAGCCCGGAGAGTAGGGTGAATAAAAAAATCTAAACAAAATAACAATAACTTTAATCGTGATTTATCACACGAATTTGATACTGAACGCTCCTCATATGCTACTAAACTAATATTATAAATGCCTTATTACTACTACTCTACTAAATAATTTATTTATTCGAATAAAATGATAAAAATATTAGATCTGAAAGAATGGGGAGGAATATAAAGAGAAACGCAACGTGTGCGGATGGATGAAAAAATTAAATTTGTATTGAATTACGGAATCGCCACCGATATACTAAGGGACAGTTATTTTTTAAAGAAGCGACTCAAAAATCAGATTTTCAGTGAAAAATATCAACCTGAAAAAAATCAACTGCTGGAAGAAAGTGGACATAACCCTTCCGAAGGATGAAAGAAATGTAGACAAAAAGAAAATTTTAGACAAGGAAACACAGGAAAAGTTGGTTTATTATTACTCATTAAGGATTATTCGAAAAGAAAGAAAACTTAAAAAGCAAATCATTGATAAAAAGTGTAAAAATTAAAAAAAATTAAATTAATAAAATAATGGTAATGAAAGTTAAAAAACCGAATTCATTTCATGGTTTCATATTAAATTAATTCATATATTTTAAAAACAAGGTACAACAAAATTCTCGTTATAAAGAGACGAGGGAAATGATGGTCTCAGATAGAAAGAGAAGTTTGCTATTAGGTTACTACAAGGAAGAGGTCAAGCACTGTAATATATTCTGCGGGCTTCTTAACCGTTTTTATTGCTGTTATTTTTTTTATTCGTATATTTTTTTAGTACTACGTTTCTGTTCTTAAACAAAACTACGCAATTACCAAGTTAAAAACGAGTACAAAGCTGTGGAGCGATACAATTAACGTGCAGTAATTAGCTCTCCATTACGAATAAAGGTTCAGAAATAAGCAACGATTACTGTATACATGACGCTAAGGTAGTGCCCGTTTGAAATTAACTTTATTTCATTCATTAAATAAGGTACTAATGTTCTAACACTCGATTTTAATGTACAAAATTAAAAGGATCAAAAGCGTTCATATATTTTAATAATATAATTTTTAATTAAGAAATTCACTAATTCAATTTTTCATTGAAAAATTATTGAAAGAATAAATAAGAATACGATATTTTTTTTACGCCAAAATAAATTAAGTTTCTTGTTCGTTTTATGAAGCATTTATTATTTATCTTGAATAATGAATCCTTTATATTGGTAGTTGTAAGGTACATTAAATATAATGGTTTTTATTTTACTATTTGTTAAATCTAATTTTTAAAACTGTGGTTGAGAAATAACAAATATAAATGTAGTTTTATTAATAAAATATTTAAACCAAAAAGGCTGTGTAACGTAATATTATAAACAAAGAAGAAGTCTCAAGACAATGCTCCTACAATTTAAATAGATGGAATGTATTTTGCACTGTTTGAGTAGGTGTTATACAGAGCGTTTCTAAAATAGTGGGCTGGCTGTACTTTTTCGGATTCTACTTGTAAAACTAAACAAAAAATATCCTTAGGAATAATGCCAACTTCTCCTTCGTTCTTCCACTTTCCGCCATTTTGTTATTTTTATATAAAAATTTATATCTCAAGTTCCGATAGAGGAGGAATCACATTAATATTTGGTAAGCGTGTTAGTAATAAAGTTTGACTTAAGCATCTTCTCAAGTTACAAAATGGCGGCTGTGTTTATTTTACAATCCGTTATATCTTCATAAATATTAGTTTTATCAAAATGTATGTTTTTGCTAAAATATTAAGCATTCTATTTTAAACAAAATTACATTTCATTTCTTTAAATTGGTTAACAAGTAGTCGAGTTATGGCAGAAAATTGATTTTGAAAATTGTGTGTCTGTTTTCATGACCTCCAATTTATATTCAATTCCATAAAAAATTACTTTTTTTTTATTTACTGTTAATTATAATATTGTAAATTAGTATCAAATTAAGGAATAATTTTCTCACATTAATATACTTAATAACTATGACATAAAATTACATTAATTTTCTTCCATTAACTATTTGTTAACCAAATTAAAAAAATAAAATGTCATTTTGTTCAAAATAAAAGGCGTAATATTTTATCAATAGCATAAATTTTGATACAACTAATATTTATGTAGATATAACGGATTGAAAAATAAACATGGCCGCCACTGTGTAATTTGCTAAGGTATTTAAGTCCTGATTTTTTTTCTAATTTTAAAACTTTATTACCAAGACGCTTACCAAATATTAATATTATTTGTCTATCCGAACTTGAGATAAATTTTTTATATAAAAATAACAAAATGGCGGAAGTGGAAGAACGAAGGAGAAATGGCATTTTCCTAACGATATTTTTTGTTTAGTTTTACAAGGAGAATCCTAAAAATTATAGCCAGTCCACCATATTAGAAACACTCTGTATATATTTTGCAAAATAAGAAAAGGGGACCTTTTTTAATTAAACGGAGGGAATTGCGCTCGTCAAATGCACTATTTTTGAGCTACGTTAAAGTACTTATACGACTACTAGTTAATGAGTTCGACTATTAGATGTATTTTTTATTACTTTGTTTAAAAAGTTTACATTTTTTATTAGTGAATAAACCTTATATGATTTTGAATAGAACGGCTTCTCTTGCACTTCCCCTCACACACGCTCTCTCTCTCTCTCTCTCTTTCTCTCTCTCTCTTACTTTCAATATTGATTTTTTTTTTAATTATTTACATGGTATTTAAATTACAGTTTAGTTTCCAACACATCAGTTTTATTTAATAATGTACAAACATAACGTACATATATATTTCAAAATAAAATGTTCCGCTCTTTTCATTGGTGGGATCAAAAATAGCTCATTCCATTTAAAAAAATCTTGTTAACCTTGAAATAACAGTCAAGATCAAGTTCAAGGTCACCATGAGTGTCCCCCTCCGATCTGAGTAACTTTTGTTTTAGGTTATTTTTTGTATTGTAATTACTGAATTTTCGTCCGAAATAGGAGCACATATTATGATTTGAGGGCGTTATCAACCTTAATATATGCTGCCAAAAAATGCCTTTAATTAAAGTTCTATTCAAAAATATAATGTAATTTCTTTAAAAAAAAAAGTCTCTGTTTGACTCTGGAAATTGAACTAGTTCAACGTGAACTAGTTCTCTGTGAAGGTTATTATGAAATATTTCTGGACATTAACATCTTTACCCTCACATATTTATTCTTTTTTTTATATCGTGATATTTTATATTTAGAAACTGCGGTTAAGATATTTACGTTAACTATATTTCTGTTAAGTTTGAATGACATCAAATTTATTTAGCATGAAGTAACATATTTGGGTGAAACCCTAATAAATATGTCAAAAATGCTGATTATCATGCAGGATATTTAGAAAACAAAAATTGTGAAGAGTATAATTTTTCTAAAAATATTGATTGAAGTACAAGTTACTCTTAACAACCTTATCTTTTTGCCACCGAGTTATAATAAGCTGCCTAACGCTTTGTATATCATCAGATTAAAAGAACAAAAAAACTTTTTAAAAGTTACGTTATTTTAAATAAGACTGCCGAGTAAAACATTTACAAAAAGATGAGTAGCAAAAGTTATAAAACTCCCAACAATAAAATGTATATGTATCCTTTCTTTCACTCCATAAATTTTATTTGAATTTTATTACATAGTGTATAAAACCCGGTAGGAAGTATAAAATCAGTAGTAATAACAGGCAAAAAGAGAAATAGGTATTTCATCAGAGTCTTGCAGAAGGGAACACAGTTCGAAGGGATACTACCCTACCGCAGTGAAATTCCCCTATAAATTCTATTTCAACAACCTTTCAGTCCTTCCCTTTCCGATTAGTAAGCTGCATAGAACACTCGTATAAAGGGTGGAATAGAAGATATTTTGAGACAGGCAGAATGTGAACGGGGAGCAACAGCTAATCAGATCTCTCTTGTGTTATGATTGACCATACAGTCAACAAATTTTGCCAAATCATCATTTCTATCTCTGTATATAAATTTTCTCGACCCTATACTATATATTTAATTTTTACCCTGTATCTACTATCGAGAATGAACCGAACCAAATAAATATACTAAATTACAATAGCTAAATAAATGCATTTATGCACGCTATTTGAGTGCTTGGATTTACTCAAGTATATGTTAAAAGATTTATTCGTGCAAGGGTCACACACATTGACAACAATAAAAATGAAAACGACTGAATACCAAAAACAAGTAAAACTCTGAGTCATAAAAATAATTCCATATCAACGCTTCATAAACCTAATCCTCCTGCGTAACTTTCATAACCACTTATAAAAGGATATGATTCTATTATTATGATTAATACTGTAGAATAAAGATGAAAGTTGACTTAATTTATACTTCAACAAAATTTATATATACGTATATTTTTAATGTATATAACAACTTGTCCTGACCGATTTATCTACGCTCAGAAAACTAGTCAAGATAAATTGATGGAAATTTGCGTAAAAGTTCTTGCGGTGTAAGTGCACGCTAAGAATGTTTTGAAATTCCAAGTTTAAAGGGTTAAAATAGAGTAAAATTTACGATTCATTTATTTTCTCGCTAACAAATGAAGATATCAACTTAATCTTTGGTACGTGTAATCTTCGTTTAAATATGTAAAAACCATTTTCTATTTTTTTTTTAAATTCGACTTTGAAAAATTATGAGGAAAGGTAAAAAAATTTTAAATAATGATTGTAAATTTTTCCCATTTACGACTATGCTAAATTACATATTCAATAGATTTTGCATGAAAATACTCTTAGATAAATATCTGAAAACCATCACTGGTTTTTTTTATTTATTAAGTGGTGCGCGATGTTCGACACAACTATTACTGTATGTGCGACGCGACTAGCTGCACCTGCCTCCGGTTATTTGACTAAAAAACAAAATTAAAAAAATTAACCGCATCGGGAAACCAAGAAGCGCGGGCGAAACCGTGACGGGATTGTTAGTATATAAAATAAAAATAGAAAACATTAACTACAATTCAAAATAAAAAATTAAAACAAAAAATAAAAATAACATAAAGAATCAAATAATGAAATATAAAAACAGAAATGGAAAGATTACGAATTCACATTCTTTGGGGATTTTTTTTTTTTTTTTTATTGAATTAATTAAAATTTTTCTATACAAGACCAATATTTTTTTTTAATCTATTTTATTTCTAAATTTGAATTTTTATTGTTTGTATATTTTATTATTTTGACTCTTATCTTATTTTTTGTTTTAATTTTTTATTGTTTTTTTTTTTGTATTTTATTGTAATTAATTTATTCTACTTTTATTAAATATATCTCTTGATTATAAATCAACACATATACAGGTGTATCACGAAGTTCTTAAGGGATTTTTATAACCTATTCTACTTGTGAAAATAATAAAGAGTGCATATAATTTACCCTAAAATGCTTCGTCTGAGAATTTCAGCTAGTGAAAGATTATGCTTGGATTTCAGCTAAACCGGTGAAATGAGGTCGTACTGAAATTTTTAGGACGTTACTTAAGGAGCAGAATTAGTGATGCCTTATGATATTTGACCTGAAAAATCGAATATAACATGTCCTAGAACCGTATTTGCATTAAAATTCGGATTTTTTCTAACTTTTATTTTATTCAACTTATCTTACACCATTTTTTCAGTATTAAATTCTCTACAAGTTTTGTTTAAATGTTTTATGTGTTTATCACTCGTTTAATAAAGTTATTGTACATCAAACATAAAAAAACCGGATTTTTATTCCAATTTATTGATTTTCACCCGGTAGATTTCTCAAAAACTACTGCAGATACGGTTCTCAGACCTATTTTATTCGATTTTTCAGATCGAAGACCTTAGTAAATCACTAATTCTGCTCCTTAATTTACTTCCTAAAAATATCAGTACGATTTCATCTTACCGGGTTTGCTGAAATTTGCCATTATTTTTACGAGCAGAATACAGTATTAAAGTCTTGGAAGAACTTCGTGACACACTCTGGATAAAAAGTTTAAGATCTTTGATATCACAAATCAAAATTTTAAACAAACAATAAAAAAAAAATAATAATAAAACAAACATAATTAAAAAAATAATAAAACAACAATGAAGAAACAAAATAAAATAATCAAGAACACACCAAGAACTAATTAATATTAAATCACAAGAAAACCAACTATGCTGAGTAAAAAAAAAACAAGCAGAAAAAAAGAATACAAAAATTATAACTTTATATATATAGACTAACAGTTAAAACATAGTAATCTCATAATAAAAATACGTAACTAACTTTTCACGGAATCAATTTTCAGAATTAATTTAATAACAAATAAACTATCAGTTAAAATATATAGGGTTTCATTTTATTCTTGTTTAACCTTCAGGACCACCGTTAGGTACTGCTTCAGAGGATAAGATGAATGAGTTGTAGCTTGTGTGAAAATTCCATGCCTGACCGGGATTCGAACCCGGGATCTCCGGATGTAGGGGTGATATAGGGTTTCTTAGATTTTACTTTTCTCATTAGTATAAATATAATAAAGGGAAAATATTCCTATAATGTCAGATCTGACCCATCGAAATAATTTTTCTGATCCATAGAATAATAAAAACTGACGATTCATAAAAAAATACCTTGAAAAATATTATATATATATATATATAAGGTACGTTTAAAGAAATTGCTTACACATAGGTTCATACCGTTAACAGTTGTTACAAGCTTTCAAGTCTACCGTCTACACTACGCATGCCGGCTTCGCAATCGAACTTTTGCGGTATGAAGATAAGGATTTTCTTGATCGTATTGTATTGAGTGACGAGTCAAAATTTCATCTCAACGGTAAAATTAATAAACCTAATGTCAGTATCAGAGGATCATAAAATACCCAAGAATTCGTACAATGCGAAAGGGACTCCCCCAAAATGAATCTTTTCTGTAAAATAAATCCCGATCATAGGTTTACGGGCCGTTTTGTTTTGCTGAAGCAAGCTTAACAAGATCCCGTTTGGAAGTTACCTACAAGACACTTCCAATAAATGGCATACAATAAAAGTGAGGACCCAGAGTCCCGGCCGAACGGATGGGACTCCATGTCGGGAACTGCATAGCAGGATCCGGCATGGTCACCCGGTAGGTTAGAGGCCAAGGCATCCTTAGTTCCGAGTTATGCTTGTACTGTAGATCTTGGCTAGGGGGAAGGGATAGATAGAAAAAAAGCGTAACAAGCTGAAGCAGGGTTTTTTTATTTGGATATGTTATGTACCACAGAATTTTGTTTGCCAATAAGGTGGTTCGATTTTTCTCTAGAATAACTCTACTGAATCGGTTGAATGACATTTTCCCCGATCGCTAAAACGGTCGGTATGAACCCAGTGACAGAGCTTGTTTGCGGTGGCCTCTAAATCACCCGGTCTGACCCTATCTGATATTTTCCTTTGGAGTTTTATAAATCCCTCCGTTACCTATAAATCTACCTTATTTGAGGTGCAGGATTGATGCTGCTATCACTTCCATTACTCCAGTCATGCTGGTTAAGGACTAAGTCTCCTATAAATTGGATACGTGCCGCGTGACGAAAGGTACTTACATTGAACACGTCTAGGGAAAAACTGTAAGAGTTAATCTTTCATTTTATTTGTAATTCATTACTATAAGTAAAATTTAAGAGATATTAAACAGCTTTAAAACCTTGACATACTTTATTGTACATCCTGTACATTTATTATTATTTGTGTATAATTAAAGTTCTTTACTCAAGTTAAATGATTTTTAGCTACGAAATGATATGTTATGCGAGTAGATTATTTATGATTCCATTTTTCCCATTATTTTGTATTTTAAATTTTATCTTAATTATTTTATGTAATTAAAAATAAGTTGAATAAATTAATATTAATACGTTTAGATTCATCTAGGTCACGTATTTAAATCATCATTATTAAAGTTGAAAAAATCAAGCAAAACAACTGACTTTAACCTATTTTATAGGGGAATACAATAAAATTTCAAATCAACTGGAAATGATGAGAAATGTATTTTCATTTTAACTTCAATATCTATTAATTCTGAGAATTATAGTCCAAATCAAAACGAGAAACAATTACCTGCTAGTATGGTATCAGGATATTTCTCACTTTTATTTACCGCATACCACTATAAATTAACACATAAATTTCCCGTGATTAAATTTGTGGTCCGCACATTAATCAGTCTGTGTGCATTTTATTTATGAGGCCTCAATCAAATTACTAATTTTATCGAAAAATTTATCATCATTAAAAGTAATTAAAAATAAATAATAATGATCGGTTTAATTATTTTTTAAGAATATTACAGAATTAATATGGAAGTTTCTATATAACAGTTAATCACACAAACAGTTAAATGAATTATATACCACAGTTAGGGACGACTGAGGATAGCTTCTTATTATAATCCTTTAATTACAAAATAAATCCGATAATTTATATTTAAAACCAAATCTTATTAAGGTTTACACTTTTAGGATGAATTCTCTTGGTAAATAACGAAATTTGATATCGATCATAAATTTCAACAGAAATTGAAATTAATTTCAATTTAGCGTTTTGTTACAGTTCTCGTTTAGAACAAGTTAATAGAATTAATATTGTATCATTCAAAATACTATGAAAATAAATATAAATTACGAGAGCTTATCTATAAAGACCGTTTCACTGTAAAAAGATTTGTTCTGAAAACTTTATAGATTTTTATTTTTATTTTTTTAAGCTTTTATTTAACTCGCTTTAGGAATAATCAAATCTTGCAAGCGCTATATTTTTTGATGTATCGTATGAAAATCAATGAAATTTGGTACACGTATGTATAACTTTGATGTGTAAAAATAAATATTTTTACTTTTTTTAGTTTTAAAAAGAAATATAAAATAACAACAAAAATTACAAAAATATATTTGATTACATATAAAAAAATATTTTTAAAAATGTTTTTACTTAACTAATATTAATATTAACATTAATAAAAAAAGGAAACAAATTATAAAAACCCTCTAAAAAGTAAAAAATAAGAATTAAATAAAATTGAGAATTTTAAACAAAAAAATATATGTTAAATATAAAAATGCACTGAAAAGTAAAAAATAACTTATATATATATATCTAATAAATAATCAATAAATAAAAAATAAATGTAATAATTATTAAATTTTAATATTAAAAGTAATGAAAATATTTAGTTAAATAAAAGCGTGGCGCAGTTTTTATTACAATGTTTTTTTTTTTTAAAGTGCATACCTTATACTACTCTACATAGTCGCCACAGGAATTAAGACATTTATCGTAACGATATACCGGTTTCAATATACCCTTGTCGTATTCTTCTGCCGCCAGTCCATTTATCCACTGATTAACATCATTTTTAAGTTCATAGTCACCCGCAAATCGCTTACCGCTCAAAAATTCTTTCAATTTTCCAAACAAATGAACTTGCTAAACATAAATTATTCGAAAATGCCTAAAAAATTTCTTAACATTGATGGTAGTAAATTTCGGGCAAAAATAAAAAAGAGAAGAGATAATTTTCAAAATTTTATTTTAGTTTCTGTATAGCGATCGTAGAAAATTGAGCCTTGGTACGATGAAATTACTTAATAGATAATTTTCATTTCCAAATCTATAAGTTGATTGGATTTAGGAATGTAATATTCAACATTTTTTGTAAACAGTTTTTACCTTGCATCTCCAAAACTCAAATTTGACCGAAATATTTGGCTATATTTTTACTAGCATCTTCCGTTGTGGTTTCGCCCGCGCTATATTCGTATAGAACTTCAAAATTTTAGTAATTACATATGGGCAGTTGCTCTACGGGGTTTCGCTATAAAACAACGTAACGGATAAAATAGATTATCAAACGAATAATAACTTTTCACTTGTTAAAAATGTAAAATGACAGACATTATCTTTAATTTTTTTTATCAAACTAATTTGTTTTTAGCTATATTATGATAATTATACAAATTGATTTTTGGTAGCCAATGTCATTGAATTTAGTAAATCACACAATTACTGTCTGAAGAAGTCGATCAATTTCAAATTGACGATGATCAACATAGATAATATATATCGATATATATAGTCAATGATATTTAATTTATTAAAATAAGTTCTAGTTATTTATTTGTTCTATTTTACGAGTTACATAGTAGTGAGATCGGTGAAGTTTAAACTGTATTAAACATTCCTGGAATCGTAAGGATACTACAGTTAAAATTTTAGTAATTATTCGTTCAGTTGATTTGCGAACAAACAAAAAAGATGCTGCTGTCTAAATAGTAGCGAAATATATACATATAACTTTGGTTTGATTTTTTTGACTCCACTGGACAACGGAGCAAGCATCATGAAGCCCAAGCCCTCTATATATATATATATATATATATATATATATATATGTATGTGTGTGTGTGTATATATGTATATATATTAGTAAACTGTAATTTTTTAGATTCGTTTAATATCGTTCACTGAATTGAACTAAATTATTCCAATATAAAAACTTTCAAGTACAAAAAAATAAGGGAAGTAAATGAGACTTAAAATACCAATTTTTTTTAAATTTAATTTTCAAGGTTGAATATCCAACTATATATATATAACATTCATATAGACATGGAAATTTTTTTATAAAAAAAAAAAAAAATGGGAGGGTTCTATAAGACCCGATTGCGAATTTAAACATTTTTTTTTTATTTTTTATTTTGATACTACCTATTTTTCAAGATGGGGCTGTTATTAAAAATATTATGAGATAGCTGTTGAGTAAGGGGTTCAAATGGAATACAGATTTTTTACTAGGATTTTTCTTTTCTTTTAGCATTTGTAATAATAAAACTTCAAGATTCCTGTAAAACTTTGATGATAAAACGTCATTTGGTCAAGTAGTCAAATGAGACCCATTTTTTTTTTTCATTGAACATTTTGATCTTTCACGCGATTGTATTCTAAATAAGGAATAATTAAATCATTATTATTTAAAAATCTTGTGGCATATTTAAAATAAAAAAATCCCTTTCGGCACGGTATACTGGTATACATGTTTCAAAAATTTAACTGTTTCAATAACGAAATAAAAATTTCGGGTAGAATCATGAGAAGAAACCGAAAGAAAATAGATAAAGAGGGAGAATGATGTGGTGTAGAGTAATTATAAAAAAACTTTCATAAAAAAACTTAGTTTTTTCGAAAAGTTTTAGGAAATACTATAAATTGACTTCCATTCAAAATATCTTGTTGGATTTTTTCTGTAAAATTTAAAATATTTTTCTATTACGTTCAGGAAGATACACATGAGATTCTTTAATCAACTAAAAGAATTAAATGGGGGTCACAAGTTATTTTTTTTTTTTTATTTAGATTTTATTTTTGTTCATTAGAAATAAACTTCAAAAATAAACATCTATATGTCATAGGTTAAATTTTTTTGTTTCATATAACATTGAAATGGGCTAAATAGACTAAACTGTGTTTAAACAACCGCTTTTCTAAAAGAGCCGTGAATCTTTTAAAGGTTATAAACCATTTTTTCATCTGTTTTTATATAAAATAATTTATCTTTATGAATAATTAACTATTTAAAATAATACAATTAAGCGAAAGAAAATAATTTGTTTTGGATTAACTACCGTTTAAAAAAGAAGAGCTAAAAAATCCTTTTCGGCACGCCGGAAGGCAGAAGTAGATTTCACCGGTGCTAAGTAGGAGATAAAAGAGATTTCCACCTTAAGTTAAGAAAAAATTCAAATTTACTCAATACGACAATGGTTACATGTGAAAAAGATTCACATGTTTAGCATACGACAAGCCGTATGTTCTTACAATTCCAGAAAAATTTTGGCCATCCCTTGTCGTAATGGTTGATCATATAAAAAATTGTTCAGACAAATGTTTTAGGTAATGTTTAGAGTACTAACGACCACTTTAAACCGATTCGATACTGTCCCTATTAAGGAAGGTATGATTTGTTTGTATAAAAAACCCAATTTTTTCCACCCCCTGGGCAAATGGTTGGTGAAATCAAAAAACTTTACTTACATAGCTTTTAGGCCCTTATTCAATGAATAGTAGGAACTTTAAACGAATTCGATACTTTATCTTTTATTTCACCCTACCACCGGACCGGATCCACAACAAAGCAAAGCATAGACCAAGGGTTTGTCTACTCGAACAGACCTCCCCGTCCGCCGGCCATACGTGTTGTCCGACAGGTCAGCCCGCCGGTTAGATCTTTTCATTGCCTGCCTCTAACCCCTAGGGCGAAGCATCCAAGCCCGATTATGTCGTTCCTGGACTCCACCACAGAAGCCGTGACTCGGTCTTAACGCCAATGCCTCTAGTGAGAGCACCCTGTGCAGAGAACCCACACCGGGTCTCGGTCTTTTTCGCAAAGGGATGAGAGAGTCCCAGTGTCTCATCATTGTCGCTCATCCGTGCAAGCACAGACGAACAGTAGCTCCGCAGGGGCTGTTCCTCAAACCCTCACCCATCATTCCTCCCTGGCTGTGTGCTGGAGTATCCGTGTCACAAAGTCAGTTACTGACACTTATATTGATATTGACACTTGTATACTGATATTTTACTTAATAAGAAAGTTATAGCGATATTTTGTTTTTTTCGAAAAAGGCTCCCCATGGTCCGATTTTGCCCGTTAACAAACTCGACTAGATTTTGGGACTAGTTATTTTTAAGGAACAGTTTGAAAGTGATAGCGCAAAATTACGGCAGTTGTGTCTACAAGAAAGTGAAATGTGTATATCTTATATATATAAAAATCTGGTGTCACGATGTATGTTGGGGATAAACTCCGAAACTACTGAACCGATTCTGATCAAATTTCGTAACTATCTGTAATTTGGTCCAACTTAAAAGACAGGATACTTTTTATCTCAATTATTGACCTCAATATATGTTACTGCAAATTAAATGTTTATTATACGACAATAGGGTGTATTTATTGGTTAGTTCTATGAATTCCTAATAGATGGCGGTGTAAGTTAATTCATCGATACAACTCTCTAACATCGTTTGACATCTAGGTTGCGTAGACATCCGGTAGATGGTGTTGTTTCGATTTTTTGATTGTACTTTCTATTCTACGTCATATTTATTTATGTTCATGACATAACCGTACTATTTTAATTTTTCGTGAATGATTTTTATAATTATACTGTGTATTGTGTTATAATTGTGCAGTTTATAGTTTGGATATTATTATAATTTTTAACAGAAAAATAATAATAACATAAAACTTTATACATAACCTTTTTGTCTATTAATCTTCATACCACCTCAAAAACGAGTAAGTATTTCTAGCTTGTTTTTTATTTTATTTATTTTGTATTTTATTCTGATTTTTTAATCTGTTAATTGTTAATTAATTCATTCATTCATTTTGATCTAATTTATTTATTTAAATAATAAATATTATCAATTATTTTTTTCAATTTCAGTATAATGCTGCGGAAAAAATCTAACCTTAACAATGCGTGTAGCAAAGATGCACGACGCATGCATGTTAAAAAAGCTCATGAATCGGAAGAACAAATCGCAGCAAGAAACGCAGCTCAACGAATCAGAACAGCAGAAATTCGTAGACAAGAATCTCGAGAACAGCGTGATGAACGTCTGCGACAAAATGTCTAAAAACCGTCTTCGGGGTTTACTGGGTTTTAATCGTTTAAGAAGTGTGACAATGACGCTACCAACACAACCCCTGCCATTATTACTGTATATGTGACACGACTGGCTGCACCAACCTCTGGGTTACTTAACTAAAAAACATAAAATAAAAAAACAATTGACTGCGACGGGAAAGGCAAGCAAATATATTTAGCGAGCGATGCCGCGACGGAGATGCTAGTATATATATATATATATATATAGGAATTTATATACCTATATAAACTTTTGAGCTGACGGTGGTTTTGGGTCTGTGGGAGGATGTGAAACGCGAATTTATGTCGAAATTTTCCGGAAGTCAAATCATGGTACCCATTACAATAGGTAGCTTTCTTATGAAATCTACCTAAATCTGTCAAGAACAAAACTGGCTATCTTATGCAATCCTTTGAAGATATTTGTTTTATAAAATAATGCAAAACTTTCTGTTAAATTAATTACTTTCTTCATAATTCATTTAAATAATGAATGATTTTAATTATTACGTCTAAATAAATGAGTGAGAAAATATATTTTTAAATCTGTTACATAAGCCTCTTATATAGGTTATATAAATATGTTACATTATACAATTTATATAAGCCATTCGAAATATATAGTAGTCTTTATAAAAAACAAACAGCAAACGATAATTTTTTTAGTTTAAAAAGAAAATTAGTTGAAAATAAGCTAATTAATATACTAAAATAGCCATAAAAAGTAAATATTCATTCGAACTATTTTTAAATACTTATTAAACAATTTAAAACTTGTTATTTACATAATTAATTAATTTCTATTATTACTTTTTCATATATATATATATATATATATATATATATATATATATATATATATATATCCACCTATTAAACTACACGAAATGAAATAGCTTTATTTAATAACTTATTTGGTAAAACCATATATTTTTTTAATTTTAATTTTTTTTTAATTTAATAAAAATGTTACGTGTTTTCGATGCTTGCGTCATGACCAGAGAAATAATTTTTTTTAATATACGTAAAATGTTTTAAACATAGAAAAAGTATTCGATGAAGAATAAAATTATAGAAATATTAAAAAGATAAGAGTAGATTGCAAAGGTAGCAGAAGATTAATTATGAAAGAATTATACATGAAACAGAAAACAATTATAAAAATAATAGAGGATCTTCAAAGTGAATGGTTTGACCTGACAAGATGAATAAGAGAAGTAAGGGTATTGCATATCAATCTTGTTCAGTGTGTAGGTTGAAGATACGATAAAAAACTAGATAAAGATGTAGAGATCAGTGTAGAAAGAAAGAAAAAAAAATTAAATAAAGTTCTTAGAGATGAAACACAGGATATTCAATGAATGATCTTAAAACTATTGCGAGAAAATCATTGTAAAATCTAAACTAATGAAAATAGGAAAGAAAAAGCCTCTGAATGTCTGCTGAGAAAAAAAAGAAAAATTGGATAAATAAAATAGTACAGATACATACGTAACATATTAACAAAAGATTACAAAAAAAAAAATAGAATAAAGTGGTACAAAAAGAATTTAATAAAAATAAATATTTATTATACAGTTAGACTAAAGGAAGCGGCTTGTAATAGGGAATAGAAGTTGAATCAGGAAAATTCAAAGTAGAAAAACTAACCGGCTGGGACGTACCATGATGGAGAAGAATTGATTAAAGCAAATGGTAGCTAACAGGAAATCAAAAGTTAGATAAATATAAGGAGAATACTGACGGACCTGGTATAACAGACCTGCCTCAAGGCAGATAAAACTAAATTAGATATATGTATATATATATATATATATATATATATATATATATGTAAACTATATTGTGAGATATTATCTATGAGAGTGGTGTGTGTGTGTGTGGGCGCGCGCGCGCACACTGTATGTATATGAAATCCTTGTACCTGTCATACGGATATAAACTTAGTTTATTGTGATTCTGAAATACTGATATCAAAATTTGTAGGTAAATCAAGAAAGTATTTTATGTAAAAATTTCCATCTGAAAATCTACGAAAATATGACACACGTTATAACCAAAAATGGAATAACCTAAATTACGCAATCATTTTCCATTGAATATAATATAATAATATAAAGGCTTACGTCATATTTACAATTTATTGTTTTGTTCAAAATATAATAAACAAAATAAATAAACTTTTTAATCTGATCGATACATAATAGTACATATATAAAAACCTTACTATAATATAAATTATAAGTAGAAAAAATTAAATGATGTTAAAGTAAACACTTTAAAAATAAAAAATTACTACAAAAAAATCACAGTGCTTAAGGCGCTATTAAAAATTATCTTTAGCACATATTTATGTACAAGTTGAACGGGATTCATAAAAATCAGGTATTTTAATTAATACAATACGTTTGGAAAGTTGCTGTGCACTGGAATTAAGGAATTTTAATGACAAAACTAATTATTATTATTACTTTGTATTTTTATTTCATTTTTTATAGAAACGGATATTAAAATAACCGAAATAATTTATAAAAGGTGTTGAAAATGAGCTCCTCCAACATTAAAACGACACTGTACACGTTTAAATTTGTTTTCAATTACTTTTAACCGTGTGATGTACTGGAACGGAATGCCTCGTACGTATGCAGTTATTGCGGTTTTTAGTTCGTCAGTTTTGCGTCAGTTCGTCATTACGCAGAACTGACGAACTAAAAACCGGGTTAGCGATACACTCCTTGTTTCGCTAACCCCCACAGGAAGTAATCGGGGAAAGTCATATCGGGTGATCGTGCAGTCTACAAACCATTCGAAATAATTCGTTCACCAAAGATATTTCATAAAAAAGTCGTTGACTTCTTAATGTGCGTTCTGGTGGCATGTTGTTAGAACCTAGTATGATTGATTTCTACTTCTGTTAAATGATTAATGAAACCTGTTAAAACAGCACAATAACGATCACTATTGACTGTATTTTCAAAAAATATTGGACCCATAACGCGCTTTCTGCTCACCATCCCCCAATTTTCCGACCATCCCCCAATTTTCGGTTCATGTAATTCATGGGGGTTAGTGGTGGAACACAGTCCTGTATTTTGTGAATTAATATTTCCTCCCGGATTTTGACGGGATAAATTAATTATTGCTAGTCATATATGTTTTATATATGTTTTTGACGGGGTGCGCCTACCCATTTTAGTAATATATGACAAGTGGGCGGTGGGACACGCAAACGCCATGGTACCACGCTTATTCCGCTCACGGTTTTAGGCTAGCTTTAGGAGCTAGTTAGGACACTAGTCGCTAAACTGTTTTGTGGCTCAGTAGCAGTTTGCGGCACAGACATTCGGTCTTATGTTTTAGAGCGAGCAAATGGGATGGTGGCAGGAGAAATGCCAAGAAAACTAATATCCTCCCGGATGGCCGGGCCAGTACCGGAACGGTGATCATAATGCACGAATCTAAATTTCGTTCAGTTGCCCATCTCCCGCATGCGGAAGAGACTGTAGAGCCTCGTGCTGAGAGCATGGTAGCTGGAATGGGACACCACGACTAAGGGAAGATCACTGTACAAATTTATACGAAATCTGGGGGATGTTATGCCACAAGTTCGTTTTTAAGGGCAACGGGTGCCCAGGTGCTCACAAACCACGTTAACTTAAACCAGTATCTGTTTCGGTTCCGCCTGGCAGCTGTTGAGCTATGCGTCTGAGGTCCACTCAAATAAAAACCTGATGTTTGACTGTCCTGCTCTTGGGGGGGAAGGCAGAGACCGGGCCACTCTCGAACTTAGTGGTCAAGGGGAAAATTGGCCACTCACAAGCGGCGAGTCACTGGGGCGAGAGACGCATGGTCGGAACGTATGGGAGTTCCTTGACGCGGTTGCTATGTTCAACCGACATCAGTAGTTTACTTAAGGGAAAGACTTCTACCGCACTGCTGTGATAAGCTAACCTAGATGTATATGTTTGACCACCAGCCAATTAAGGCTCCAAGCGCTTTAATATGTGGACAGGTACTTCAGCGACCTAGGCGTGTCAGCGAATTGTTGTCGGAACGTACAATCACAACTCAATAACTGACGTCTTGGTTTATGACTGAGCAACATCCAATGAACCCAACCGAATGCCGAAAGAACAGAATGCACCACGTAATTCTAAAACATAGTGCACAGTGACTTTTCGAACGTTCTGTGTTATTTAAAATGTCATTGACAGAGTAATATTGTTTCCGAAAAGAATATCTTAAAATTTTATTCTAAATAAATAGATGCGAAGTTTTTCTAACGTTTCAGTTATTTATTAAAAATGGCAATGGATGCATAATAAGGTTATTTTTCGTAATCCGAAATGTAGTATTGAATTATATGAAAATAGTTCCCTTGCCTAGTTTGGTAGAGGTGGATTACTGATACATTTTAATAACAAATATTACTTTTTTTTAGTAAAGATGTGTTACATTTTAAAATACAAACATAAGAGTTAATTAATGTTAATAATTTTTTATTAAGATTTTTTATTATATAGACAATTTCAAAAATCCTTAAAATCTTTAAAATTTAGAAATCTTAAGATTAATTAATATTTCTTATATTAACATATTTTTTTTATTACTGGTAAATTAAAAAAGTTTTCTAGATTTCGATACACAAGGCATGCTAGGTAATTATTTGACAGTCCATTTTTATCTCATAAATTCTTTATGACTTTTTGATTAGTAGAGATTAATAATACAGACTAATAGTAATAGTAAGATTAAAGAAGAGAAGACTTCTTGCGTCAACAGTGACTTCTGCAATGTTGTATGCCGTTCCGGCATGGTGGTCAGCATTCAATATTGGAAGGAATAGAGATAGAATGAAGATACACAGAGGGGTACTCTTAGGAGTTGTATCGGCCTACAGAACGGTCTCTTATGAGGCCCTCTGTGTCCTTTCTGGAGTTTTCCCTATAGATCTTATCGCTAAATACAGAGTCGAGAAATACATAGGCAGAACAGATAATGAAGTAAAAGAAGAGATATATAACTTATGGCAGCAAAGATGGCTGGATGCAGGGGTAGCTAATTGGACTAGATTATTAATATGGGCAAGTAGGCGTCACGGGGAAATGGATTATTATGTTACACAATTTTTAACAGGGCATGGTTGTTTCAATGCATATCTTCATAAAATTGCCAAAAGAGATCAGCCTGTGTGTATGTACTGTGTAGAACAAGATGATATTGAGCATACCATTTTGAGGTTCCACAAATGGCAAGAGTTAAGGCAGTATGCAGGTATTAGAGGGAAAACGCCGAAGGAAACAGTTGACTATGCTTGTTAGTGAGGTAAAATGGAAAAAGGTTGCTGATTGCATAAGAACAGTTTTAAAGCAAAAGAACATAGATGAAAGAAATATGGGGTACTAGTTTGTTAGGTGGGGTGGACAGCCTCAACAGTGAGAGCCAGCATGCTGAGGTGTGCTGGTTTCAATGATCTGCTGAGGACTCCTTGGGTGTGTTTGGTAGGAATAAAAAAATATCAAAAGATCCATGGGCCACACCACGGCATTGAGGTATGGTGTGGTGCCATAAAGGACAAAAATGAAAGAAACCTCAAAAGAGCCACCGGTTAGCCCGACCTGCCATGCCGGTATATTGTCGGTAGGTGGAGAGGGCTAATTAGAGTAACGGACACTCCCCTGGGTGGCGTAATACCATCAAGTCGGTCCGGCACAGGGGAGTAGAGGGGAAAAAAAAAGATTAAAGAAAAACAAACCAATATAATGGCATTTATAGATCTAGAAAAGGCATTTGATAAAATATTCAGCATGTTAAAAAATGTAGAGTTCAAGTATAGAGGTAGATAAACAATTGCTAACATTACAGTAACCAAACTGTAACATGAAGTGGATGATGTCCTACGCAAGAACTACCGCAAGAAAATAAACAAGAACGTAACAAAAGTAATGAAATTTAGTAGAAATAAAGTAGATGGACCGCTGAATATAAAAATAGGAAGAGAAAAGACTACGGAGGTCGAAGAATTTTGTTATTTGGAAAGTAGAATTACTAAAGATGGACGAAGAAGGAGCGATATAAAATGCCGAATAGCACAGGCGAAACGATCTTTCAGTCATAAATACAATTTGCTTAGATCAATAATTAATTTAAACATCAGGAAAACATTTTTGAAAGTATATCTTTGGAGCGTAGCTTTATATGGAAGTAAAACTTGGACGATCGGAATACCTGAGAAGAAAAAATTAGAAGCTTTTGAAATATGGTACTATAGGAGAATGTTAAAAATCAGATGGATGGATAAAGTGACAGATGAAGAGGTGTTACAGAAAATCGATGAAGAAAGAAGCATTTGGAAAAATATAGTTAAAAGAAGAGACCCACATATTAAGACATCCGTCTGAATAATCTTGCCGATAACGCAGAAATAAGGACAAAATCTTTCGTCAGCCGACATTTTTTAACAAAAATAGATTTTTCGAATCTAATTTTATATAAACTTTCTTCTTTATTCTCTCAAGTCGAACATGTCCTGAAAGTCTGTTACATTCTTCATAAATCATTCTTTATAAAAAACACCCCTACGAAATCAACCAGATATTTGAAAATAAATCAAGGTAATTAAAGTGAAGGACAAAATATGAATTAACACAAGGTGTAAAGCTTTTATTTCAAAGCTTTTTTTACTTTTTTAATTCATAAAAATCTACCAGTATTTTTGTAATGGTATTTTAATTACATTCCGCTTACCAATTATAATTATAAACACTGTTTTTTCTTGAAATATGATCGATAAAGTACTTTATTATGAAACAGTTTATCCCTACCGATTAAAATATTTCATATGTTATTATGTAATCAAAAAGTAGAATACTTCAAAGCAATTTTAACCTTATTTATCTTTTTATAATAAAAGAAAAACGAAACAAAAATTACTTCATACATAACTAATAATATATCATTATACCATAAAAAAATTAAAAAAAGTAATTGTAATTTCGTTTCACTCTGTATAGTTAAAGTAAACAAATAAAACGGTTTTTTTAACGAATAATTACAAACTCAACACCCGGTGATGATCGGTTGCGTTATTTTTTTAATTTATACCTTGTTAATTAAAGTTCATTTGAATTAAAAATGCTTTAATTAATTCAATAAAATGTAAAAGAAAGCAAAATATTACAATTGGAAATTATCAAAAAATTAAAAACATTTATTCCTTTAATTTAAACATAAGTCTAAAACACTAATATTTATAAATTTTATTTATAATATTTTTTGTTTATAAAATTAAAAAAAAACTTTTTTAACAAACAGTTTTTGTTTATGGTAAACACATCTCCCTCCCCACCACAAAAAAAAATATATTCAACAAACTAGAATACATGTATAATTTGATGATAAATTACTAAAAATGATATTTTAATAAGTTTATTTTTATTTTTAATACAGATCATATTGCTACAGATAAAAAAAAATACATACAATCAACACAAAAATCAAGCATATTTACAAGAAGAGTAGAATAAAAAGACATTTAACGGCTACAGCATGAAAAGAAATGAGATACGGAAGTAGTACGGGAAGTGTAATCCCATTTCTTTTTAACTGAAACATGGAAGGAACAATAAAGAAAATCTCAGACCGCAGTTACAGTTCAAGAAAGAAAGAAAGAAATAAAACCAAGATTACCCGATAGTTTTTTCTATGAAATTAATAAACATTTAGAAAAAAATTTTAATTTCTTTGGAACAAAGATTATAATGTGCTAGAATAAAAATTATACGTATAGATAATGTATAATAAAACTAATAAAATTTTAATAAAGAAAGTATAAGAAAAATAGAACGGTAGCAAAATATTAATTTTTGAAAGTTAACAACGAAAATTATCAAAAAGTAAAAGGTTTTTTGAAATTAAAATAATTTCATGAAATCAAAGAAAAATTAATAAATAGACATTAATTTCACTAAAGATGCTTGAAATACGATTATTTAAGAGAATTTATGATTTAATGATGGTTAAAGGAAGAGTGAGAATGGTGTTCAAAAAATTGAAATTAAACTTTCTTATACTCAATTCAAAGAAATAAATGAATGAGTAACTTACAAAAAATAATTGACACTATATTAAGGGATCGGTCAATTATATAATGGGAGAAAGAAAAGAGGCTATATTGGCTCTATAAGTCTATATATATATAGCTTATATATCTTTTGAGAATCATTCACTTATCACAGTTTCTACCGAATCCTCTTCTTAATAAGAAATTTAAATTATTAATGAGAACTCCACTTTATTCCAAGAACCCTCTTATAAATCGTTATAAAACATTCAACATCGGAAGTGAAAATGGAAGTTAAACCGATCTACTTGTTCTCCAATTCACCTACTTCTTAAACAGAATAATTTTAAATGTTGAAACTAGTTTTTTTGAACTATTATTTTACTTTCTTAATTTTGAGTGATGTACGAGTATTCTAGGAGTTTATAATTTTCATTTGTCAACGTAATAAGCTGCTAGCATTCTGCTAATAGTCAAATGATAATTAGTAAAAATAAAAAGCAGTATTTTAAAATGACTGCTAAGAGTTTAAAAAGGAATTTGATCACGTTAAAGTATATACAATCAGGATATCATTCCTCAGTAAATATCCTCCAGTGAGGACATCATTCAATAACTAAAAACACAAAGAGCTGTTTAGGCCAAACAGTTAGTAAAAAGGTTATGATATTTTCAGGCAGTGGCAGCTCATGTATAGGCACTGTAGAACTGAAACACCCCCTATTTTCATATGATATAATCAATCAAATTTAATATAACGATACCTTTTTTCTTTATTTCTTTCTTTAAACTTGTTCAATATATAATCCTTAATCTTAATGTCAGTAACCATCTCCCAGTTTATGAAAAAGATACAAAAGTCTTTGTACGGAACTGTTCGTTTCACAGTTCTAGCGGCGTGGTGATTGGCTGTTGTGCGCATGAGCTCATAGGAAGCTACATCTGAGGCTGCGGAAGAGAGAGGGCACTATCGCTTCCGCAGTGCCGACCCTGGCGTTCTGGTGGAAGGTAGTTTTATTTTTAATCCACGTGTGTGTGGAACGTTCCTTGTTCGTTCCCTTTTCTAGTTTAATCGATGGAAGGAATATGAAAGCGGTTTTTTTTTAAGTTGTGAACAGAAGATTGCGGAAAGCAAGGGCTCTTTTGATTGTCAAATCTGTCCAAAAACATGCTGGACGGGCGAAAGAGAAGGTGATTAGTAAAAACTAGTTATTTATTTGTTTCTGTATAAAAAAAAATTTAATTAAGCACCATTGGACTACAGTGTTTTTAAGCGGACATTTTATTAAGTTTTATCTAATAATACCAAAAACTATTATCAGTATTGACATTTTATTATTTATTCAGTTAAACCAAATACGGGTTTTAAGCAGAATGTGCTTAAAGACCGTGCACCATATTCTTGAATGTGATAAACTGTAGAATTAGATTATTATACTGCTTCCAGCTGTTCTATTTGATTCAGTTTTATCGGTTCTTTTATTTTACAGAAAACAACCTTGAAAAGGCCCAAAAGAAATTTTTTTCTGGAGTAGCAACCCCGCTAAATTTAGCTACGAGCCGCCACTGCTTTCAGAACAGTTATTTGGTAACTTGTGATGATTTGTGATCGGCTGTTTGAGTAAAATTGTTTTGTTTATAACTTCAAAATCCCATTTTACGATGGCGAGAGCTCTTGAAGTTTGCTAATTGGTTGAACAGTGTGCAGTGATCTGTTCTTTGTTTTCCGAAGATGAAAAAAATTTATTATGTGACCAAACAATAAGGACAAAGTTGTATGAACCGCAGACATTTTTACTAACGGGTAGAAAAATCTAGAGACGGTCGAACTTCAGTGACTGACGAGCATATTTGTGGATGTCCGTTTCAACTCCAGCGCTTGAAATTCGCATAGACTCCCTCATTCAAGAAGGTCGATAGATTATAGTCGAGATTACAACAGAAAAACTAGAAGTGTCCATAGCATTATCACCATCAAGCTTAAGTACCGTAAAACACACGCAAGATGGGTTCTAAGAGAACTGACAGATCACCATAAAGAGAAAAGACTTCGCACGTGCACGGAGCTGAAACAACGATATCAGCAGGAATGTGATGCTTTATTGCAACAGTATTCTAACCTGTGATGAAATGTGGATTATGTTCCAAAATCAAAAGGACGGAACATGGAATGGAAGCGCACGAGTTCATTTGTCAAAAAAAGTTTCAGCAGGAAAAATCGATTATTTCGATGTTCTAGAAAATCTGCGAACAAAAATCAGCAAATACTATTGTGTCACGCTTATCAACAAAGTGAAGCCGGCAGTGTTGAAAAAACCCTCCCCGCATCCCAGCGCAAAGGCGTCATTATGCTTCACGATAACGCTCGGCTTCAAACAGCTCAGGTAAACTATCGATAAATCGCATAGGGAAATTAAACTAATGACTTTTTTAAATCTTTCCCCATACAGTCTAAAATGGCCCCATCAATTTCCAGTTGTTTGGTCCACTCAAGGAGGCGCTACATGATAAGATTAAGGTACTGACGAAGTCAAAGAAAATTTGCTAAATTGGGACCGACGCGACGTCAAGACGAAATTTTTTTTCAGCAGGCATCATAAATAAGCTGATTTAAAAATGGGACAAGTTTAATGGCGCTGAAGATTAAAGTGAAATAAGTGTAACATTGATTAAATAATACGTTTTTACTACAGAGAAATTTGTGTTTTTTATTATGAATGACCCTCGAAAATATATATATATACTTGCACGCACACGCAAGCACACATAAATGATTACAAATAAAAAATAATTAAAATTATCAAATTAAATCAAACGTATATTTTGGATAACGCAAGTGCGAAAGTGGTGAAACGATCAATTATTTGGAAACGTCGATTATGCATTTAAATTTCATATTATCAAGCCACGGAGTGTTATTTTACAGCATTTTAGACCGGTTGGACTGTAAACCGCACATACATATAAATAAAATTTGTGGTTTTTGTGGTATTACCATTAGTTGATGTTTTAACATTCTGGTTTTGTGAACATTTTCTCTAATCAAAAATAACTCCCAAATACTTTTTTCAATCAGACGTCCAACAAAGCAGTACTGCACTGTTAAATTTGCTGACTGTACAACAGAAAAACAGAAGAATTCTTTTTTTAAACATTAACAACCAAACAGGTTACTATTACTCTAGAAAAAACAAAAAAATAATGAATTTCAAACCTACCGGCAGAGTATTTTAGAGAATTTATTGTAATGGTCATGATAAAAAACTAAAAATAAATAAATACAATGCAAAAATAGTTTCAGGTAAAAAATATTTTCTACAATTCATAAGTATTTACAACAAAGAAATAAATGAAATAAATTCAAATAATGTGCCGAGTTAGAAAATGCATTCTAGAGCATAATAATTAAGTTAAAATTAATTTAAAACATTGTTTCATATACTCTATTTTTTGTTTTTCAGATTCCGTTTCGTAATTTCGCAAATATCTCTGCTGAAATATTTCGTACAGTAAATAAACTAATTAAAACACACATATTTAACACTTAATTTTTTATTTATTTTTATTTAACACTAAATGGTACAAACAGATATTTCTACCTTAATCACTGAAATAAAATTAATTGTTCTTCTGCTGCTATTACAACTATTTAGTGACAAATAATGATGCTGTTATTTTGGTGCTATATTTAAATAGATTCTTAAATGTAACGACCTTCGCATAATTTAAAATTAATTTTTTTTACTTTCCCATCTAGAAGGTAAATTGCTGTAATAGGTCCAATTTGGGTATATGAGATTTTCACCGGATCTTGACGTTTTGATACCTAAGGAACCCTAATGGATGGAAATTTTCCGGATGTTAATGTTCGTATGTACGTGCGTGTGTTCAGTGTAGGCTTCTAAATCACTTTATATCTCCAGAACTACTGGACCGATTTTTACCAAACTTGGTCGGATTGCTTATACGTAAGAGACATTGATCCGTTAAATTTTCATCTTATAAAGCCAAGGGAGTGAGACTGTAGAGCTAGGTCACCTCAGTATCTGAGGTGATGTCGCCTAATTAAGGTCACATTATTGTATGCATATTTGTTAACGATTAAAAAATAACAATATATGCAAAAAAAAGTTTTTCAAAATTGCACCCCCACCCCATATAAAATGCTGTTGTCTGCTATGTTGTGATGTCACAGGTGAGCCATAGAATTAAATAAATATTTAAAGTGTAAAAAAGGAAAAATCAATCTGGCTGGGTATCAAGTATCGATCACCCGGTTGACTCGATACTTGATACGTTAAGCCTCGCGGCTACACTGGTCTGCCGACCGTACAAGCGAAATTTGTTCTATGTAAGTTGCGAAATTACATTAGTTTAGTTAGTGCCAACCGTCGCCGATAGTACCACCACACCCACGCGAATTACATACGGTATGCGCGCGCGCTTTTGTTAGACTCATTTAATTAAATAAACGAAAAAATATTATATTTAAATAAAATGATAAATATTTTACTTTAAGTTGTGTGTGTATTTGTAAGTCATGCAACAGAAACAACTCCATAGTGTAGGCCTTTCCCGGAACGCGGCTTCAGCCGCGTGACGGCAAAGTCCTACAAATGTGTTGTTAGTTTTTTTTATTCAATCATCATGTTCAAATTTTACTTCTTTATTAATTATATTTTTATGGATTTATTTTATTATGTAAATTTTTCAATTGTTAGAGATGACATTTAGATTTTAAAACAATTTCAAATTTAAAGATATAACACCTTGAAATTCCAGGTTGCTTGACTTTGGACTATTATTATAGTACTACTTCTAAATATACTGAAAGATATGTGTGTGCGCGCGTATATATATAATATAATTGTGTCAATTATAGTTTTTTTAATTATTTATCAGCGGTGTACTCGTAAATTTTACAGTATCGGAACGTTTGAATTTGTATTATAGCAGGCCGGAAGAATGTAGTCCACAGCTATAGGCGGCTGGCTACATGACAATATAATGAAAAATGCACATTCATTTTGATATTTACATTGATAAGAAGCAAAACTTATTTTTTCCATATCCAGTATTTAAATTTTTTTTTCTTGAATTAGATTTTTATTGACTTATTTTGTGGCCGTTTGCTTAAGGATATCCAAAATCAAGGTCTGTTTCGTGCGGTCAGATTTTTATTATGTAAGCTGTATTTTTATCGGCTTCAACTTAAAAGAAATTTTATATGAAAGGACAATTTTTTTTATTTTCCCCAAAAAGCAGTACTGGAACGGCGTTCCGGTATCAATGCACCTCTTTATATTTTATTCGACAAATTGGGCGGTTTAATGATATTTTCATGTCATAAATATTTAAATTCTATGATATTTCAAATACTACGTTTGATAAATAAAATTATATATAAATAAAAATTCAGCATATAAATTCAAATTCAATATTCAGCATATAGTTCGAACTAATCACCGTTAACATTAATACATCTACGACAACGGTTTACCACACACAGACATGCTGATTGTTGTGTACTTAAAAGTATTGTTAACTCCACTTTCAATTTGCTGCCTCCTTGTGGAGTGTCCTGGGTTTTTTAACATACACATTGTCTTTTAAAATACCCGAACGGTAAACATCCATGGGTGTTAAGTCTGGAGATCGAATCAGGGAACACCGAAGCTTACTCTCCATCCATCGCTCAGGAAAGGTATCGTCAAGAAATTGCATCACCTGTGGGGTCCCATCTTGATTAAAGCAGTAGACCTTTTCATCAACAAGGTGTCCCTCGAATTAGAATTGCCCAACAGTTCCTTCAGAAGATAAACCGCATCTGGTAAATTAACGGGATTATTTTTGGATTTGTATTACTCCAATAAATACTGTTATGCCTATTAATTGTTCCAGAAAGTTTAAAGTGGCTTCAACCCTTCATTTGTTTCACACTTGCCCCGATAAAATTCACAAAACTACTCGCCTGTCTAGATCATCTTCATTTAATAAATGCAGAAGTTTTGATACATATGATCTCCGCTTATTACTTTTGAAATTCTAAGAATACTGTCTTTTTTACTATCGGTCTCATGAAAGCATTGTCCCAGAGATTTCTTTCGGGATCGTGTAACGGTTTGCATCACTAAAGCGGCATTTTCATTACCCCCTAAAGATCTTTCTTTGTCCTGAACACCTCTTGTTTATATTTTCTACTGTTCCATTAGCCTCGAACTTATCACCAGTTCTTTCAATTGATATTCTCGTTGGCGGTGGAGATATAAATTCCATTGCCTAACGTCTTTGAACTTCTTTAACATTTTCAGTTTTCCAATAACAACAAGAAAAATTTAGTTGCTATGTAAAGAAACTAAATTTTAGCCGTGTTCTATGCGCACGAAAGAAATTACATAGAATCTACCAATGAGTGACAACAATGAAAAACAGATTTTGAAATATAAGTTTATATGGTTTTGTCGTTTTTTTTTTCTAAACGTTTTCTAGCTATAACCATTTAAAGAGTGTACATACATGTTTTAGACACGATATATGTAGTTTCTATTATATAAAAATATATAATTATATAAATAAATATATTTGACTGACACTACAACAAAATCAAACTTTCTGAATAAATCTATAACTGTAATAAAAATAAAAGTTACTTTTTACATAGCTCTTAAACCCTTTATACTTAACTTGATACGTACCATGTTAACTTAAATTACATTTGCAATCTATTTTTCATCATCATTTAGTAACACAAATGATTACATAAAAATGACAGTATATTTGATTTTTATAATGGTCATTACATTCTATCAAAATACTTTTCGATACTGTACATCTCACCGTCAAAAGTATATCTTCAACATCATTTTCCCTTCACAACAAAACATATTTATAGTGAAAAAACAGAACCATGATTGCTATGTTTTAGATTTGCGGTATCTAATTACATGAAAGACGTTGGTATTTTAGAATTTAAAAAATTAATGAAAATTATTATTACACAATGTTAAATAAAAGAATTTTGTACGTAAGTGGATAACAAAATTATAATCATCGATAACAAAAATATTACCAGATCTAATTTTTTTAAATTTATAACAAGTAAAAATTATACAGGTAATACCAAATTCATTAAGAAAAAAAAATTAATGATATGCGTACTTAAGTCTCAATTAAATTCTGAAAAAACCTATAAACAGCCAATTTATCTTACAAGATTCTACTTAATTTTACTTTTTAGATAGATTTCATAAGAAAGCTACCTATTGTAATGGGTACAATGATTCAACTTCTGGAAAATTTCAACATATCTTCCCGTTTTACATCCCGCAGACCCCCAAAACCATCGTCAGTTCAAAAGTTTATATTACATTTATATATAAATATATATTATATATGTATATATATTTGACTTTCTTGTGGACACGATAACTGCCGTAATTTTGCGCAATCACTTTCAAATTGATACATAAAATATAACAATCGAAAATCTCGGTCGAGTTCGTTAATAAGGAAAATCGGACTTTGGAGGGTGGAAATGGGGGCTTTTCGAAAAAACAAAATATCGCAATAAATTTCCTATTAAGTAAAATGTCGAATTCGTTTAAATTTCCTACTATTCTTTGGATAAGGGACTAAAACCTATCAAAGTAAAGGATTTTGATATCACCAACCATTGACCCAAGGGGTGAAAAAAAGGGTTTCAAAGACAAAAAAATCATACCTCCATAGGCACAGTATCGAATCGGTTTAAAGTGGTCATTAGTCATCTAAACATTGCCTAAAATATTTGTCTGAATATTTTTGATATGACCAATCCTTACGGCAAGGGATAACCAAAATATTGCTCGAATTGTAAAAAGATGGGGGCGTCGTATGCTAAACATGTAAAAAACGTTTTTCACATGCAACCGTTGTCGTATTGGGTAAATTTGAAGTTTTTCTTAACTTTAATGTGGAAATCTTTTTTGTCTCCTACTTAGCACCGGTGAAATCTACCTCTTTCAGCATGCCGAAAGGGAGTTTTTAAAATATAATTTGATGTCTTAAAAAAGGTTTACATAATTTCATCAGAAAAAAATCTTGTCATTACTAAAATAAAAAATTTAATTAGTACTTATATTTTTAAATAAAAATTCGTTTTAATAAAATAATTTTATTTAGAAGTGACACTATTACAGAGAAATTTGTTAATTCATAAAAAAAATATTAAATCCTTATTAGAAAATCTTTATTTTAAATTGCTAATAATTTAAGTATTTAAGTACAAAATTAGATGAGAATATTACAAAACTAAAAGGTAAATAATTAATTTTACCCATAAGTTTTCTCATGAAGTGAATTATTTCTCAAATTTGATTCGTAAAAAATTACAAGTGAAATCGTGAGTCTGAAGACTAAAAGATTAAGATAGTGTAAAATTAAAGGTATTCTATTTAAATTTAAAATTCAGTTATTGAATTCATTTTATCTACCTAAAAATTCAAATAAATCTAAAACTTTCATTAAAAGATAAAATATATTTTTAATAAAAGATATTTATTAAATTTTTATCAGTAAAACATAAGTTACAAGAAAAAAAGTTACATTTTACTATTATGTAAAATTAATTTATATTAAATTTAAAAACATAGTCTTTCATTAATATTTTTTGCGTCATTAGAACAGCCAAATGTCCTTGATATCATGCAGTTGCTATAGGGAATGAAATACAGAATCTCAAACATAAACCACACAGAATGGGTTTTTGATAACGAAACGAATGAGACGGGATTCACTAATACGCTAAACAAAACAAAAATACCTAGAATTTTTTTAAGCATAAGATTTAGTGCCAAAGAAGATTTTCTGTTTAAATAAAGGCATACTATCGTTAATGTTGCTGCTGACAGTGTTATTATTATCTGATTATTATTGTTGTATGTTATACTGTTATTATATTATATACTGTTATATGTTGTATTATATACACTATAGTATGTTGTATGTTGTACTATTATTATTGTTGTTTGTGATATTGTATTATTTTTATTATGTGTTATTTCTATGTGATATATTTTATCATTATCATTATTATTAATTTACACAAAAAAATCTATAAAGGTATAGTAACTAAATCTTTAATTTGATTTTTTTTGTGTTATTTCTTAGATGAGGGTTTGCCACCAGTGCCTCAATCGGAAGATGGTTATCTTAATTTCTCAGTTATCAGAAGAGAACATAGTGGGTGGTATAAATGTACAGCACGACATCTTCTGGGAGAATTCTCATCAATAGGATACTACCTTAGTGTAAGAGGTACGAAAATGACAACCATATTAAATTCATTATTTTAACTTACTACATTATTATTATTATTAATATTATATTATTATTACAAAAGAAATGTTAATTGTGAATTGTGAATGGAATAATTAAGAATAATTTTTGAATCCAGCGGTTGGACTAATGATAAACTAGTCGTTGTAAAAAATCGACTGATTTCGAAGTCGAAGGTCTCGGTTCAAATCCTAATTAAGGTAGTTTCTTTTATTCGGATTTGAATACTAGATCGTGGTTACCGGTGTTCTTTTGGTTGGGTTTCAATTAAACACAGGTCTCAGGAATGGTCGGCCTGAGTTTGTTCAAGACTACACATTAACCGTTACAGCTACATTACACCGATAAGTCGCTAATGACTTTAATTGTTGATGCGATTATTTATAAAAAATTATTAAAAGAAATAATTTCTTTAATTACGAGTACTGTACTTAAACCTTAAAAATTTTTTTTTTAGAATTAATTGTGATTCAGTTTGTTATAAAAATGTATTATATTCTACGTTGCACTTGATTAAAAAAAAAAAAACTGGTAAAGTATTGTGTGAATTTCCCGGCTACGCCGGTCAATATATGATAACTAAAGTAAAATTTAAGCATCAAGATTCCCAAATTTCGAATAAAAAATTATTGATTTTAGGGGTTTCCTTACTCTGTGGGGAAAATTTATAAAAAATTAATATATAGAAAAATAAACCCTAACAAAAAAATTATCATTTTAAAGAGAATTTATTGAATAAAATAAAGTATAACTTTTATAGAAGTAATAAAAAATGATGGTTGTCATTTTTGGGCCGGAATATAATATGGGGCCAAATTTACTTTAATTTTAATACCTCTTTAAGTGATGAAAAGAATACAAAAAAAAAATTTTTTTAATAATAAAAATTAAAATAATTTGAACAAAAAAAAAAACAAAAATCCTAACAAGAGGTCTGAAAATTTAGTAATGAGACTATTTTATTTTTTATTTTTTGGCATCCAAAGTGGTAACACTGTAAAGTTACTAGCTGTTATATAGCTGTAAAGTTATCAGCTGTTCATGTGGTTATATAAACAGCTGATTTATATTAAGTATTAACTTTAGTCTATTGTTGCCACGTGAAACGTAAACAAACCTTTCGTGAAACGAAGTTTTTGTTGTGCGTTACAAAAATGAGTGATACCGATTATGAGCAACGTTATCCAACCAAGTTTTCTGTTAAATTCGGTGTGAATGATACTGAAATTTTTTCAAAATTGAAAAGGGCGTATAGAGATGACGGTCTGTCACGAACCGAAGTTTTTAGGTGGCTTAAAATATTTTCAGATGGCTGGGAATTAGTTGCGGACGATCAACGTTCTGGAAGACCGTTAACGTCACAAAGTGACATTAACGGTCTGGAAGACCGTTAACGTCAAGTAAGTAGTAAGTTAAGTAATGTTGAGCGAATCAGAGACTTGATACGGTACTATCGGCGATAACTGTAATAATGATTTCAGAACATCTGAATCTGAACCATACCACAGTCCATCAAATTTTTAAAAACGAATTAGACATGAAAAAAGTTTGTACAAAATTGGTCCCAAAAAATCTCACTGTTGAACAGAAAACAACAGGGTGGAAGTGTGCCGCGATCTTCTAGGGCGAATTGAAATTGATCATGATTTTCTAACAAAATGTTATTACTGATGATGAATCTTGGATATTTGAGTACGACCCAAAAACAAAACGCCGGAGCAAGGAGTGGCACACTTTAACCTCAACACATCCCAAAAAAGCAAAAATGAGCAAATCAAAAATCGAAACCATGCTAATTTGTTTCTTCGATAGTAATGGAATTGTCCATAAGGAATTTTTTCCTATGTTTTTTCCTATATTTTTTCCTATTTTTTCCTAATTTTATCCATATGTTTACCGAGAAATTCTTGAAAGACTGCGGAAAAAAGTTACCCGCGTGAGACCAGCCATTAAAGATAACTAGATGCTGCATCATGACAATGACCCCTTATCACACTGCACTCTCAGTTAAGTTTTTGGCAAAGAAAAACATTCCTGTAGTTCCTCAAACATCTTATTCAACTGATCTGAGTCCCTGCGACATTTTCCTGTGTCCCACATTAATAAAACACCTCAAAGGACACCATTTTGGAAGAGTAGAAAACATAAAAACATGTAACCGACCATGTGAAGGATATTCCGGTTTCTGAGTCCAGCACTGCTATGAAGAGTGGGAAAACCGCTTGAAGCGTTGCGTGGCTTCCCAAGGGAACTATTTTGAAGATGATAGAGTCCATGTGTAATTGGATTGTACATGAAAGGTTTTTCTGAACCCAGTCTCATTATTTTATTTACAGACCTCGTATATACTTTAGACGTCGGGGAATAAATTTTAAGATAAACTTTTTAAAATATTAATATATATATAGTATCACGAAATTCTACCGGGTTTTTCATAACTAATTCCATACGCGAAAATAATGGAAAAAGTTCATATAAATAAATATCCTAAAATGCTTTTTTTGCGAATTACGACTAATAAAAGATTTCGCTCGGATTTCAACTACCCCAGAGAAATGAGGTCGCAATTAGTGTCCTAAAGTGCCTATTAGTGTCCAATTCATTAGTGTCCTAATAATTTTCATTAGTAAATATTTTTTGGATGTTAATTAAAGGACAGAATTAGTGGTTCCTTACAGTTTTTGACCTGAAAAAAATCAAATAAACTAGATCCCGGAACCGTACCTGTAGTAGTTTTTGAAAAAATATGGGTTGAAAACCAATAAATTTGGATAAAAACCCCTGTTTTTTATGTTTGACGTTGTTAAATGGGTGATAAACTCATAAAAATGTTTAAAAAAATTTGTAGATAATTTAATTCTGAGCAAAAAAAAAAATTAATTCCTTAAAATTATTGCGAAAAAAAATTTCGATTTTCTTCAAAGGCAATTTAGAAAAACGTTTATTACAGTAAATTTGTTATTTAAAATAATAATCTAAAAAAAATGACTAAAAATCAATCCTCACAATCAATCATCCTTAAAATTGAAGTAAGTACACGTTTTTACTTCTTTTGCCCTTGTCTCCCTTCGGTTTAACAATATTTAAAATATCTTTTTGAAATTTATTTTCCATATATAAAGCTATCAATACATGTCTATAATTTTTTTTTTTTTAATTATAGACCATGGACATAAAATACAGGATAGCTTTTTTGAAAACTCTCTTTTCTCTTTATATCCTCCATCGAAGGGGATGTTAGATTTAGAAAAAAACTACTTACATAAAATTCGAATTTTTCTAACTTTTCTTTGTTTTATTCAACTTATCTTAAAACAGTTTGTTCAGAATTAAAATATCTACAAATTTTGTTTAAATTTTTTTGAGTTTATCACCTATTTAACAAAGTCAAACATCAAAAACAGCGGTGTTTATTTTTATTGAATAAACTTTAAAATAAAAAGGGTTAAAATAAAATAAAATAAAAAGGGTTATTTTTTTATCTTGCATACGTAGACAATAGCGAAACGAAGATAGTTTTCTTTTAATATCCATTTTTTAATTTTTACTCGTTTCATAGTTAGGATTACCGGATTTAAGTAATAAACACAACCCACCGGGTTGGTCTAGTGGTTAACGCGTCTTCCCAAATCAGCTGATTTGGAAGTCGAAAGTTACAGCGTTCTCAAGTCCTAGTAAAGCCAGATATTTTTACATGGATTTTGAATACTAGATCGTGGATACCGGTGTTCTTTGGTGGTTGGGTTTCAATTAACCACACATCTCAGGAATGGTCGAACTGAGAATGTACAAGACTAACACTTCATTTACACTCATACATATCATCCTCATTCATCCTCTGAAGAATTATCTAAACGGTAGTTACCGGAGGCTAAACAGGAAAAAGAAGAAGAAGAAGAAGAAGAAGAAGTAATAAACAGAGATATTACAGAAGGAAAACATTAGTTAGCATTTTAACAACCTCTAACAGAAAAATATTTCTTTTTTTTCTTTTTGATTGATATTGTTGCAACCGACGTTGAATGGCATCAATACCTCAAATACAGAAATCATCATAAAGAATTTCATCTGAACCAGTCTATTCTGTCTGGATACATTAGACAAAACTACCCAAAAATATAAATACACACAAATTAATTCTTCAGTGATAATATTGTGTTTTTGTTGTAGAGGATCGTAAAACATCAAGACCTGTAAAACCCGACATGCAAAAATTAACCCCAGCACAGTGTATACTATATAGCTGAACAGTATAACTATTTGGCCGGGAAAGTAAAACACAGAGAAACGCTCTGAAATTGTTATTATAAAAAAAAATATTGTCAGATGTTAACATTTTTATTGTTGAACAATTACCGTCAGTAGAAAAAAAGAAATTAGTAAAACAATTACAAATATTGGAATGTAACTAAAAAATGTTTGCTAAAATTAAGTAATACATACATTTAAAAAAAAACACCACTAATGTGAAACACTACAATAACAAAATGTTGACATTTTTTTAAATAAAAAAGAAACTGTCAATTAAAGCATGGTCGCTGAGAGCAGTTCAAGTTGGAAGAAAATGTTAACTTATAAAAAAGTTACCTACGTAAACTCTACCTATACTGGATGAGTATATTTATTTTACTCGTTCCTTTATAATTTTTATTTACTTAAAGGATATATCTCAAGGATTTTTCTATTGGTCATTTGAGTTCACATAAAAATAAAATATTCACATAAAATTTATATCTAAATAAAACCTGAATATATTACGTGAAATGATTTACGTTGCAAAGTAATATAAGACATAGTATTATGTTCCCGTTGTCACATACTAACTGGATTTGACACTCCTGAACCTATCTCAATTATTACACCCTCTAGTTTTGTATGTCCCTTGACGTTTACGGCGAGTTACTTATTCCAATTCCGTCTGTTTCCCCTTATTCCATTTTTCTAGTTACTTGTTAGTTGTCTCTGCGTATCCCAATGGTCCTCGAATCCTATCTATATTATCTGTCAACTTACAACAAAATGTAACAATTTCTGTGCAATTCTACGTAAAATAACTAGCTCCCTTACACACAATTTACTGATAGAAGACACTACAACTTAATAAAGTATTTCAACATAAATCGGAAACGTTTTTTTCTAACCTTATATTATCAAAAATGTTTTGATGTTTTATCAATTTACTGTCACTGTAATCGTTAACTTTCATATTTGAAATTATTAAATTACTGAACCTTAATTTCATAAAATGTGACAAAATTATGGGAAACCGAATTATTAAGTATTTTATAATCAAAGATCTGATTACACTAACATATCGATAATTTTTTTTATTTTTATTCCTAATGTACGTTGCAATCTGTTCAATTTATGAACAATAAAGAAACCCCCTTGGCTCAATGAGAAGAAGATATGCATGATGTGCAAATGAGGTCCAATCTTGTATAAATTCAGGCCAACCATTCCTGAGATGTGTTTGAACCCCAACCAAGAAAGTACACCGGTATCTACTGTATAGTATATTCAAATCTGCCGGCCTCCGTGGCGCAAGTGGTAGCGTCTCGGCCTCTCATCCGGAGCTCCCGGCTTCGAATCCCGGTCAGTCATGGCATTTTCACACGTGCAACAAATCATTCATCTCATCCTCTGAAGCAACGGTGGTCCCGCAGGTTAAACACAAAAAAAAGTATATTCAAATCGGTATAAAAATAAATTACCTCTACTAGGTTTTAATCTCCGAATCTTCGACTTCAAAAATCGGCTGTAAGACAGCTGAATTGTGATGAAAATTTTACCGTTAGACAAACCCGGAAGATTATCAATAAAAAAAGCAATTTTTATTAAAAATAAGAGTAAAAATACAAATAAAGATCCTAACTAAATCTGTAAACTACATCTCTTTCGTGTAGTTTTTACTGCTTACTGTTTGTATATAATTCTCTACAAGTTTTGTTAAATTCTCTACAAGTTATTGTACGTCAAACCTAAAAAAAATGTGTTTTTTGTCACTGAACTTTTCCGTTTATATTTTATATCATGAAAACTAAGAAATGTACAGTTCTGTAATCACTTTTATTCGATTTTTCAGGTCAGTAAACATAAATAATAAACTTTATTCCTTATACAACGTCTTAAAAATTTCATTAAGACCACATGTCATTGGGGGAACTGAAATCCGGGCAAAATTTTTCGCTAGCCGTAGATTTTTCTTTAGCAAAGAGGTTTCGAATATAAGTTTATATGAATTTTTTCCTTATTTCAAGACCTAGAATCAGTTCCCAAATTATCTCCCTTTCCTCCTGAATCACTCATTATATATATATATATATATATATATATATATATATATATATATATATTATTACATATATGCCTAATTTAATATCGGCGGACGAACACGGAAGCAGCTCAGAAGTTACCTGAATCACGTATACGTACGCCCTGCTACAAGCGTCACTCCCGCCGTGCAGATGACCGCGTAGTTCTCCCACCATAGCATTGCTGCGGCCCCACCATCCTCAGGCTCCAATAAAAGAGCGTGCACGAGAGTGAATTTTTAATTCATCACCTGGTCAACCTGGTCCAAGACCAAGAAGACAGAAGAAGTTCCCTGGCCGCCTCAACGTGGGACCTCCCAGCGGATGCCACATCCCCGCCGGAGCAGCAGGCCTGGCCGGCCTACCGAGTGACCAGCTGGACGCGGACGCTACCTTCCGCTCTGGTCGGCGGACTCAGCAGCAGGAGCCGGCCCAGCGTGAGATCATTTGGGAAGAACCGCCTCGACCGTGCCGGCAAAAGACGACCGACACTGCGGGGCCCTGGGGGCCACCACTGCCACGCTGTAGTGAGGACTCAACTGTCACTAAGGGAAAGCTCGGTCTGATTTTAATAGACGAGCCGCAACTCTCCGACTTCGCCGGAGACCAGCTTCCGGACCCAACAGCTCTTCTCAGAGCTAACACAAAAAACAGCCCTTCTCAGGGCTACTGCAAGGTTATTAAGTGCCATGTGCAGTTGAAGCCATTCGACGACAATATATACCATACCAAGGCTTTTTATAATTGACGTATCCTATACCTTTGCGGTATAGAATATTTTTATATTTCTGTTTTATATATATATACACACACACACATATATATGTCAAGCCGGTTGGTGCTGCACTCTAGCATCTACTACCGCTGGCCGGCGAGTTAGTTTCGTACGACCATTCGAGAGTCGGATCCCGCTTGGAGCGGTCATGATTTGTTTAATGTAACATTTCATTCCAATGCAATAGTTTTATTTTGTAGTCTAAAGTCTAATGTAGCTTATATTGTTTATTGATAATGTTCAATTGTATAATTTTGACTAATGTGTCATTTATTCATCAGTCTAATGTGACTTGTATTTTCGATATTCAAAAAATGACTAATGTGATAAATAAAATTTTAACGATTCAAGAAGAATATGTTTTAGCTTATTTCATCATCTCAACCATGATTTCAAAATACAGTCCATAGAGAGAGAGAGAGAGGGAGTGTGAGTGATTCACGTAGAATGTAACAAACTTTCAGAACGTCTATTGGTGAAAATAAAGACACTTCTAAATTTCGAATAAATATAGGTTTGGAAACGTTTCGTCACAGTGTCAACTGGCGAATGATTTCACCTTGATTTCTGCACCTTAGGTTTAACTATAACTATATTTTTAATTTTTTTGAGAACTCAAGGGTAAAAAAAAAATAAAATATCGGGATTGAAAAACAATATATTATGTTTGGCGGAAAATAGCTTTGTTAAATAACAGTAAATACACAAATATTTTAACAAACATGTAGAGAATTAAAATAATATGAGGAGTCTACAGAAACTACATTTTAAATTTAAGCAAAGAGGTTTATAATAATACAAAGAATTTGATTCAAAAATTAGCCATAACTACATATATTTTTGCAGTTTTTAGTTTAAAAAAATAATGTAATTTAGAAGTAAAACACAGGCTTCTTAAGGCAACGAAGGCGTTTTACAGTTGACGTATTCTATACCTTTCCAGAGTAGAATTTTTTATATTGTTAACCCAGGTTTGTTTTCTCAGTGAACTTTGTTTCAGCACAAAGGATTTATGCGTACTTAAGTATATATGTGTACATTCATAAACACTCATCTTTACGTTTTTAGAAAATACAAGTGTGATTTCTAAAAACGTACTCCGACCAGTGTAACCGAATCACAAGAAAAAATTAATTAAAATAATTGTTTAGAACAATCATATAGAATAGTAGTATATAGTAATAAATAAACAAAAAAATTACTTATCCGACCTCCTATAGAACGAAATCATTTTAAATAATTTATTAGTTTATAAAAATCTGCATTAATCTGTTCAACACAATTATTTATTAATTTATTCTGTACAAGTTAAAATATTTTCTGATGGTGTTTTATCATACCCAAATCATCCGTAAAGGGGGTGCACAAAATATCCTTTTTATTTTTTTATCGCTTCAGACTCAAAGTTACATTATTGTACTAATTACATGATATCGTTACAATAGTGTCATTTTAATATGTATTTGGGTGGTAATAAGCACGTATTTTTTCGTTTATGATCATTCTCACCCCATTTACGGATGCCTAAGCAGTGTCCAGCTCGCTAACAGGTGCCGCAAGATGTTAATATGCGTATGTAAACCTGCGCACTACCGACTAAACCGCCACCCCTGGCTACCACCCTTTCTGGAACCGCTTGCGAAGCATTCCTTCTGGAAGGGGGGTTACACGCCCACTCACACACTCATACGTCATAGTGCAATCGCATCATAATAGCAATCAACAAAAACACATCAGTCACAGCAAACAAGATACATCACCATACTTTAAGATACAGAAAACAGGTTATGAAACTACATATAATGAGAAAAGTCACACAATATACACAAATATAAAAGAAGAAAAACTCAAGAAAACAACAAGTCTCACAACAATATAAACACCACATAAAAGAAATCATCCAAACCAGTACAGGAAGAACATATAATTACGCCTGAAAGGAGACATTCATTAATATTACATGTTCAATGCAACAACACAACACTAAAAATGCATACATCGGACAGCAGTAAAAATCTGCAGCCAAACGGCTAATCCTTACGGAATGCAGTAAATACAAAATACTACATACTATAATAAGGCCCCAAGAAACAGTAATTAGCCCAACATCATAAAGAAATAAAATACATCAAAAGCAAAATACTCAAATATATATGTAAAAAAAAAAAAAATTACATTATAATATCAGCACGCCAAATTTACATCATAAACTAACCAAGCACATATACATACCCCTTATACTTAATGCCTGCGGACGCCATCAGATACGGGATTGAAGTATCCGCGGCCTCTTCACGTCAAGGCGACCCCAGCATGCACGGGGGACCCCCTAGTCGTTCACTCACGAACCTGTCCGCCCCCGCACCGCCGCCTATCGTTTCGTGACTCCTCCCATGCCTAGAGATTTCTTATCATGATTTTCACATACCCAGTGATCGCCTTCCAGTTTTCTTTCTTTTCTATCATTATGTCCATCAGCTCCTCAGGCTGGAACATCACTTCCCTGCCTAGTACATCAAGTAGCTCTGTCCTAGGTCCTCTGTATCTCGGACAGTGAAAGAACACCTGGTATGGCGTTTTCTCCTCCTCGCACACCGGGCAGTTTTTCTACCCTTAGCTAGTTTTCGCTACCAGAAAACCCGATAATAATAGGTTTTAATGCATTAACAAGAACAGGTATTGTAGGCGCAAGTACCATCCTAACTGTTATTCTTATTCGATTTAGTTCAGTCTAGATCAGAAGTAAGAGGTTGAAGAATCTTACAGAGTTAGTGAGTGGGATATTTGTCCTAAACAGGAAGAGAAAACTGGTAGAATTGTTTAATCTAGTTCTTTCTTGCTTTTTCTGTTTAGTCTCTGGAACCACCGTAAGGTATTACTTCGGAGGATGATATGTATGAATGTAGATGAAGTGTAAAGTCTCAGGTCGACCGTACCTGAGATGTGTGGTTAATTGAAACCCAACCACCAAAGAACACCGGTATCCACGATCTAGTATTCAAATCCGTATAAAAATAACTGACTGTTAGGATTTGAACGCTGGAACTCTCGACTTCTAAATCAACTGATCTGGGAAGAAGCGTTCACCACGATATCAACCCGGTGGGTTCAATTTCAAGTCTGGATGGAGTTAAGTTACCAACTTAACTTGAAATTCATATTATAATTTTTGCATTACAATTAAAAAAACATATATATTCTAATCTTTAATTATTAATTATTTGAAATAAAATTTTGGATATTTATTTACTTATAATATGGGATTTAATTAATTAGCATTATAGAAATAAGGAAAATTATTACCAGGTATTACGAGTATGATTATTATCCGACCTCAGTAATGGAGTGAGTGATAGCGTCTCCGCCCGGAAAAACCTCAAAACATCTATCTTTATTCAAGAAGGTTAGATTATCGAAACTTGGCATTTTTCACATGTAATAAATATTAAATAAGTAGTAATATTTAACTTAGTAATACAGTAATATTTATTAATTTTTAATTTAATAATATTTTCATATGTATTATAAATTTAATTTTTTTCATATGTAATAAATTTTTTTATTTTTATTTTCAATCATTTGACTGGTTTGATGCAGCTCTCCAAGATTACCAATCTAGTGCCAGTCGTTTCATTTCGCTATACCCCCTGCATCCTAGATCCCTAACAATTTGTTAAGCTAATTGTTCTGTATTCTTCACATTTATAAAATTTCTCATATGAATTCTAAGTAGCTTAGTCGGGTGTTACCCTACTGCTGCTTACATACATTAATAAATAATTGTGTTGAACAGATTGTTTATCAGATTTTTATAAACGAATAAATAATTTTGTTTTATAGGAGATCGATAAGAATTTTTTTTATTTACTTTTTAATATATACTATTTTGCTATATGACTATTATTCTAATGAATTACTTTAATTAATTTCTTAGGAAACCAACATTGTGAAAAAATTCACCTACCCTTTAAGTAAAATTTTGAGATACACAACTCTAAAATCCTAAACCCCCTACCCTTTAATCAGCTGTAAAATTGTGTTTTTTTGTTACCGGGATCATCAATCTACAACATCTGAAGAAAAGAAATACTCAACATGAAAAGTCTGATCCCGTTAATATTAATACTCCCTTAAAACTGTATAGCTATATATTTGTACAGTTTTTCAACTATATGTAAAAATTATCAAGGGGGTTTACGAAAGTAAAAATCCAAAAAGTCAATCTTTTTTTAATTTTTTTTTAATCTAACTGGATTTTCAGAATCGTTCATTTTTAATAATAAATTCGTTTTATATCGATTCTTATTTCATTTTCTTTTTTTAATAGAAATAAACAATGAATATTCAGTCCATTTGTTGCCACAAATTTCGATTATATATAATTTGTCCGATTTGGTATAAATGAGGTTAAATTGTAACAACGTAATAGTGAAAAATTAATCCAGGTAAAACGTTGCATAATTGCTTATCGCATTCAGCGTATTATAAAATACCTAAACAAAATACATTAGTAGAGAAAACAAACAGGGCATAAATTCAAACCGAATGGTAAAACGCGGTAGCCGAAGTAATATACGAAGTTAGTCCGCTGAATTGTTTTGTGAATCGCACAACCGTACCTACCGCGCGGTATACAATCGTCCTATAAGTGATGCAATACACACAACATTAAACCGCATGTAATGCTGTAATAATAATCAATACGTATAGAGGATGAAACGCTGACAAAATGAATAAATAGAACATTACTACAGACTGGTAACAGTGCTTGACTAGACGAATGTGTAGATTTCTGAGTTAAACATCTAGATGTACGCTCTGTTAATTTTCATAAAGCAATTCGTGCTGCGTGATTTCCAATCAAATTTGCTAATCCCAAGTAATAGCAGACATATACCGGCGTAATAAACGGCTAAACCCCACCCGCTTACTTCGTATTCCTATAAAATTATCACCGATTTCCGGTATATTATATTTTCATACTGAATCGTACAGATCTCTTTCATAATTATATTGTAACAGTTATACCCTGCTTCTCTAGGATGTAACTTAATTTATGCAATCCGTTATACCACCGATATCTCCATAAAGACCTGATAAATACTATTCCGATGAACGATGAAGATGACTTTAGAAGCATAACGTTTTCATGAATTTTAACAAATTTATTTATTTATTTTTTTTTTTTTTTAAATATAGTAATTTATAAAAAGAAAAAGATATCGATAATAAAATTACTCTACCGTAGTATTTTCCTAAAAAAAGAAAAAGAAAATTATAACAGGTGAAAATTCGAAAAATATCGCAGTCGTATGAATAAAAAATGATGAATTATTTAGTCAAAGTAGAAGGACAAAGTGTTTCCTTACAACTATTAGGTCGTAAAGGACGACCGATCTAAAAAAAAAAAAATTCACAAATGCTCTTACCTTAAAAATGATCTATTTTTCAGTAAGAAACCACTACGTATAGGTGTACTACAGGTCCCTTAAGAAAATAGCTGTGAAAACCTTTAATGCCTTCCATTTGCTTAGGACTGTCCTAGCCTAAAATTTCTTACGTCATTTTTTTCTTCAATTTTCTTTAAAATGGTGCCACAACCCTAATCTTTCTATTGAAAATGTTTTAATTACATCTCGCATTGCGACGCTTGGGGGTTTGTGGTGATTGCATATTGAAAAATAGATCTTTTTAAGATAGAGGCATTTGTCGAATTGAAACGTTACTTTAGGATTCCCACATTTCACGAACACTATATTACGAATTACCTTAACACATCCGAATTAGAGTTCAAAATATTTGAAAGGATGAATCTTTTGTTTCAATTCATAATGTCTTCCACATCTATTGGACATTGAAAACATTATATTTGGGGCGATATCTGGAATCAATTTTTTTTATCTAATTTCAATAGTGCAACGGGCGAAATGAATCGGTCAACCGGTAGAATATGACACTTGTAGAGTTAATTTTTCATTCACCCACTGTATAGTAAGTATCCAGCAATGACAATCATAATACAATTAGGCCAGCAGAAATATCAAGATAAATAAAAAGAGAAAGCAAAAAAAAAAATTGGTACATTGCAGAAAATTATAATAAATGTTCTTATAAAATTTTATATTTTACTTTGAGATCGTTTTTGGGTACAAAAACTAGAACTCCGGTAAAGTTAATGACTTAAAGGTTATCCAGATATCGCTCCAAACATGTTTTAAATGTCCAGTAGGTAAGGGTAAACCCACCGGGTTGGTCTAGTGGTGAACGCGTCTTCCCAAATCAGCTGATTTGGAAGCCGAGAGTTCCAGCGTTCAAGTCCTAGTAAAGCCAGTTATTTTTACATGGATTTGAATGCTAGATCGTGGATACCGGTGTTCTTTGGTGGTTGGGTTTCAATTAACCACACATCTCAGGATTAGTCGAACTGAGAATGTACAAGACTACACTTAATTTACACTCATACAATATCATCCTCATTCATCCTCTGATGTATTATCTAAACGGTAGTTACCGGAGGCTAAACAGGAAAAAGAAGGAAAGTAGGTAAGGGTAAGACGTTATGAGTTGAAACAAAACATTCATCCTTTAAAATTTCTTCGATTCTAATTCAAATATCTTACGGTATTTCATAATACAGTGTTAGTAAAGTATGGAAATCCTAAAATAATTTTTCATTAGTTTTACGCAAACTATTTTAATTTTCTTCCTAATAATACAATCTCAACTGGAAACCTTAAAATGAAATGATCGATAAACAATCTAAAAATGATTTTTTTAAAATTAAACTCCATTTTTCTACTAAGCTACATAAAAAACATTTTTAATTTATTAGTATAAAGAAATTTTAATGCATATAATAACAAACATACTACCGAAGATTGCTAAAAGATATTTCATAATAAATTAACAAAATTATAATATTTTTAATTTTATAATTCAATCCCGAACAGTTTTATTAAAGTAATCGGAAGATACGCAAGGTTAAAATTGGCAACACTGTTTGGCACGCACCAAATGGTGAACACTAACATGAAAAGTTTGGAAGCAGTTCTTTTAATAAAAACTTAACAGAAAACATTAAGAAGAGCAAAAACTACAAGTTAAAGAAAGTAGGAAACATCTTTCATTTTTCTAAAAGCCTAAAAAAGTAATACTGAAATAGTTGTTAAATAATATTTGTTGCTTTATTTAATAAAGAACAAAATTTAAAACTGTTACTTTAGTTTCCTTCTATTTCGGTAAAATTTTCAATTTTTCTTCTTCAAAAAGAAATATATTGTCGCGAACAACGCGACAATATATTTGTATATATATTATATTTGAAACTGACAATTGAAAATGTTTATATAATTGCAATTTATTGGTTTAAGAACATAAGTAAAACAAGACAAATCAATAATAATAATGACAATAGTAATAAGACTGTAAACGACAATAATAAAACAAATAATAAAAATAGTAAATGTCAATAATCATAGTAATTACAACCACAACAATAATTATAAATGTCAATAATAACAATAATAATCAGTGATAATATACAAAACAGAATTTAAAGTAATCGTCAGGATTTATTCACAGATAAATAAATAATGAAATGCAGAATTCAGTCCCAGTGACAAAAGAGATTAGCATTGACGGTTAGCCTTAACATTTTCAACCGCTAGTCTTGTATTAACAACAATAGTACAACAGATAAGAGAAGTGCAAAGTTGTTTAACTGAAAACACCTTTGCTGCTCACAAATAAATATACCCCAACAATTTATGAATGAAATTTAGTACCTTATCTCTTTCACGTATAAACTTACCGTAACTCGTAGTAATTCACCGAACCGTTTCTTGTTTTTGTGTACTGAAATTACTTGTGACGTCACCTTAATCGCGTCGAACTCGCATAATCACTCGTCTATGGTAACACTCTCGCAGAACTCACGTCTCGTAGACTGATCTCGCACACTCACACCAGAACATCTGTTTATTTGTGTCAGTGGACAGTATTACAAAAGACGATTGTTAATCGGATCTCTTAGATTTACTAAAAGGGTTTCTTTTAGCACCTTTCTGGATTTCTCCATTTACTAAATTGTCTACTACTTTCTTCTTAATTGGTAGGAATTCGTTACTCAGGTCCGTTATACCGGTCTTTTTGCAACACAATATATGTATATCAAAAATCGTTTTCTAAATGCAAAAGATTATCCCATCCAAAAAATATAATCTAAACCTTCTATAAATATTTTCAAGAGTAGAATTACGAGTACATCAGTGTACAGATCTTCGGTTATTTCAGAAAATATTCATGACAAACACAACTCGAATAGAAGAAATCTGAGACTAGACATACTTTAAATTCTATAACATGACTAAAACAAATTTAAACAAACTAAAAAAACGTTTAAAACAAGTAACACTGATTAATTATTTATCATACATTAAAAGCAACAACATAAATAGATAGATGAATTGTGAAAACCCCTCAGATTGGTCTAGTGGTGAACGCGTCTTTCCAAATCGGCTGATTTGGAAATTCACAGTTCCAGCGTTCAAGTTCTAGTAACGGCTTTTATAAGGATTACTAGGAAGAATACTAGATCGTGGATACCGGTGTTCTTTGGTGGTTGAGTTTCAATTAACCACACATCTCAGGAACGGTCGAACTGAGACTGTACAAGACTACATTTCATTTACACTCATACAGATCCTCATTGATCCTCTGAACGATAATTCCCGGGTGCTAAACAGGAAAAAGAAAGATAAATTGTGAAAACATAAATAAATAAATCTTTTATTAATCGGCATATAATAATATTTTGTATAGAATCCCGTCATTATAAGATAAATTATAAATATGAAAACATAAAAAAAGATAAAAAACATAACATAAGATAAAAAAGTAGATTTCATAGAGATAAACAAAAAAACAACTCTAAAATCGCAACCAAATTTTTACCCAACTTTCTTGGCATAACTGAGACCACTTTTAGATACATTTCACCACGAAAAATCTGGGGAAAAAATATATATGTATTAGTGAAGATTTGCCGGTTGAAATACAATCTTTAATGAACTGAATTAATAAACTGTGAACTGTGAGTCTATATCACTGTGCGAGATGGGTTTAAACTCAATGATTCGAATCAATAATATTAAAAAAGATATTAGAATTACATTTACATTAAATTAAATAATATTAAATAGATTTTAAAAAATTTCTATTTAACAGTAATGAGTTTCCAGTGGGGACTGCGTGTGAGGCTAGAGTGGAGAGATATGAGAGCACCTCGTGGAAGGCTAGACCGAGCATCACCATAAACTGGTAACAAAGAGGGTGCCCCTGGGGCACCCTCTTATAATATCTCTGCAAACAAATCGGCCGATTTTAAATTCAAACGGGGTATTTGTTAGTAGGTTGAAGACAAACCTTTGCATGCATCAGGTGTACTGTCCATCTAACACATCACAGCTGTTCGGAAATGTGTATACGCACGCGCGCGTACGTACACACACACACAAGTTTTTCTATTTGTTATGGCATCACGCGAAAGCCGGCCGACCGATTACTTTAAAATTTGCCGGATACTTTTGTGTTATCCCAAGAATATCCAGGAAACATTTTAAGTCATCGACCGAGACCCTAGCTCCCAAGCTCCCTTGAAGATTAAGATATTAAAAATAAACTGCGCTGGAGAAAGACTCGAACAGGCGCATCCTGGAAGGGGTCCAAAGGAGAATAGCCTTTAGGATCGCGTCTGCCTACTCGAACAGGCGCATCCTAGAAGGAGTTCAAAGAAGAATAATCCTAAGGATCGCGTCTGCCTACTCAGACCTCAGGGCTGTGTCAGAACATATAACAAGGATACTACGGCACAAAGGCAGGGACGGCGACGTAGTGAGGGATGATGGACAGCCTCCTGTGAAGTCGTCATTCGTCTGGGATTACGATTTTGATAAAGATACTGTATCATTTTGAATTTTATTCAAAAATTAATCTGAATGATTATAAAAGCAGACATCTAAAAAACTAACTCCAACAGAATTTAACAAACATAATTTATTCATATTCAACAAAAAATTTATCTATATCTACAAAAAAATAAATATAATAAATAGAATGAAACGAACGTATCAAAAATATACTGAATTAATGAAACAAGCAAGTATTCTATAAACTTATTAATTTATCGACAAAAATAAATAGGATTACAGAAATATCTGACTGAGCAATTTATTAATAAAAAATATCAGCATGAAAAGACACTTAAAATTCATGTCTGCAAGCTATGCAAACCGTCACAAAGGTAATTGGATTTGTGTGCCCTTATATGTTGGACTCTAATTAAATTGGATTTTAAATGAAAATAAGCACTTCATAAAGTATTCAGTAACATTTAAATCATACTAGAGTTCGCTTAAAAAAAAAAATAATAAAAAAAAAAGTTATTTGCATCTTTTTTACCGATTCAAATATTAATTAGTAGTAAAGTGATATACATATAGATGTATGCACGCGCTCGCGCGGGTTTGTGTTCTAACTACTGATGATATCCAATTCAAACTTTTTCAATCCCTTCTTCAGGTAAAGTATATTTAATCGATCGTTATTTTTTATTAAATGATGAGAGGATACTTTATGTTCCATATTTATGCGTCTGTAGCGACTACGATACCTCACTCAAATCAGATATTTTACCTGAAATGAGATTTTTTATACAAAAAAAATAATAATTGCAGCAATTGTGAAACAGATAAAATTAAAATATTTTGACGTGAAACGTCTTTAAAATCACATCGAAACATATGGGTACCAGAACAGAAATTTATATCGTAACGAAAAGGTCTAAAGCGTCCTTCCTTAATAACTCCCTAACTATTAGTCTCAGAGACGTAAATGCGGTGTCATTCATAATTTATATTGCCAATACGACTTTGAGTTTACGTGAATTGAGAGTTGTTAGGGGGGGGGGGCATAGCGCAGATCGGCCATAACTGGTGCTCTCGCACATTTCCATTCAGTGTAGCACACAACTTAAAGACATGACAGCGCGACGATTCGTGATATATCGATTTAAATATAAGTGCATTTTGGACAATATTTATATCCATAGCAATATTTATGTATTTTACTGTGGACAATTTATGTCAGCCTCAGATCACGCAAAAGCCAGCCGGAAATATAAACCACGCATATCATTGAAAAGAGAAGGTTATGGACCACGCACAGATATCTCAGTGTCCGGTGCCGAGCGAGCGAGCGAGACTGTTTCGGGAGCCTCGCAAAGCTGGCACAGCGCGCTCAGTAAACGACGCTGACAGCGCGAACACCTCTACCGCTGCATATGCCTTATGTCTCTCATATCACAGACCGATGTTGAAAAAAATTGTCGTCGAATATTTGTCGAAATAAATATCATGTACTATTTAGTATTTTTTATGTTAAAATTAAATTTAGTCAATGTCTCGTTTTTAATTCAATCCAATACACTAAAAGCGACTTGCTGACATCGTACAGACCGACCAATCTATCTGTTAGAGTTAGCCAACTAAAAGAACTAAAATTTTCCATTGGAGACTTTCCGTTTTGTTCAAAACAAAATACGATGGTGGATCTCCCTCACTTAACTTTACAGATAAGCTGGTCGGGGAACTTCATCCAAGGTCTGTAACGTTTCACTTAAACCAACAGCCGTGCGCCCCGACACAGCCCCACACAATTTTTTTGATGGATGAGCGAATCGAGTAGCACCGTATGTAAAATAATTTTTTCTTAATGTACAGAATTAAAATTTAAATCGGGAAAACTTAATAAAATTAAACAAGGATAGAGGAGGAAACGTATATAAATTTATAATAATGAAAATAACTTCATTGTAACCCCTCTCCGTTGTTAACCGGGTTGGTCCAGTGATGAACGCGTCTTCCCAAAACAGCTGATTTGGAAGTCGAGAGTTCCATCCTTCAAGTCCTAGTAAAGGCAGTTGCTTTTATACGGATTTATATACTAGATCGTGGATACTGGTGTTCTTTGGTGGTTGAGTTTCAATTAACCACGTATCTCAGGAATGATCGAACTTAGACTGTACAAGACTACACTTTATTTACACTCAATACATATCATCCTCTGAAGTAATACCTGAACGATAATTCCCGAAGGCTAGACAGGAAAAAGAAAGAATCCCTCTCCATTACCGATTTTGTTTATAACGTTGAACTGTGTACTGTAATATTTTAATAGAAAATATTTTGAATGTATAGAAAAGAAGACAGCAGTTTTCTTTATTTTCAAGACAGTAATTTTTTATATATATTCATAAATCCATACAGAAGAAATACACTCAGTTGTCTGTATACTTTAAATTAAAAAGTTATGCGTGTTACAACGCGCATAACGTTTTTCATTTATTATTTTTTAGGAAGTTTTCAGAAAAGAACGGCTTATTGATGAATATATGTATAAAACAAAAGGAAATATTACGGTATGTCTGTTGAGAGGGGAACGCGTCGGTTAGACGAATGTTAATAGAAATGATGAAGAGGTTAAGACGGTACTCGAAGTTGAATGAGCGGAAAGAGAATGAAGAAACATAAATAAGTTTCAACTAGGGAAATAAGAGGTTACAAGAGTCGAGTCTCCCCTCTTGTACAATGCACACACTAGACATTTCACGCAGTAAAGTAGATCTACGGAATAAAAATATACGTATAATTTCTACAGTAGGATTACTAGATGCATTACGTAATTAAAATACGCGAAGGAATATTCGACCGCATCGAAGAAATAATTTATTCATAATACTTTCTAGACTGCTCGATGCCAATTAACAATAGGATTTTAACAAGCCAGCTGACCCGTATTGTGTTTATTAATTTGGAAACTACTTTTAATTTTAGGATTATAAATAATGAAGCAAATATTTTGCAAACAATAAATCAAGAGAATACGTAATGTATTAGTTAAGGACATGGAATCGAAGGATAAACTACAGTTTTACGAAAAGAAATAAATTTAGTTTCTCATCATTATAAAATTTAAATTGATGAATCGCTCTTTACATTAAGATATCACCAAATAAAATTTTAAATAAAAAACTTAATCTTCCTACCAAAAATAACTGGGAAATTAAATGAGAAATTACAAACAAAGGAATAGTAATGAGAAATGGTTACTAAAATAAAACAGAAAAGAAGATTACGTTCAAAGATCTCAATAAAAAAAAAGATAAACACACTAGTAGGGTTTACAATCACGCAGCCTTTTCCTGATGCACGGCTTACAAACACGATTTAAAATATTTATCATTTTATTTAAATATAATATTTTTCCTTTAATTCAATGATTCTACCTAAAGGACGCGTGCATACCGTATTTTATTCGCGCGGGTGTGGCGATAATAGCGGCCACTAAATACTTTTTTACACATTAGATATTCATTTCTTTAATTTTACCCGCTCACGTATGACGTCACAACGTAGCAGATAACTACAACAACTGTACGTCAGTTCTACACTAGCGCTCCTTATGGTGAAAGGGGGTACTAATGACGCAGTATACCCTCTTAGTTTTTTTAGAGCAGTTTTGGCGCGATTTTTAAAAAATATCTTTTTGCAAATATTATTTTTTTATTATTAACAAATCTGCCTAAGAAAAATAAGATCTTAGGTGAGATCTCATGATACTGAGGGTGAACTTGCTCTACAGCCTCATCCCCTTGACCTTTAAAGTTGAAAATTTAATGGCATCAATGCTGCATATGTACAAACGCAATCTAACCAAGTTTGGTCTAAATCGGTCAAATAGTTTGGAAGATATAAGCAGATTTAGAGTGCGACAACGAACACACATTTAAATACGAACTTCCGGAAAATTTCAATCCGGTATTTTTTTTTGTTTGTTTTTTGGGTTCCTTAGGTGTCAAAACGTCAATATCCGGTGAAAACCGTGTATGTCTAAATTGGACCGATTACAATACTTTCCTTTCTAAAGCTATGGCGTTAGATGAGAAAAGTAATATTTACTTAATTAATTTTTACTCTTTGTTTATAAACTGTATGAAAACTAAACAATTTTTTACAACGTTACCAATCGGCTAACACTGAAAATAACATTAAACCGTCATTTGCATACTTGGCGGTGACTATAGGAATAGTATGTTTATTTAGAGAAATAAAGATATACAAAGTAACTGCTAATACATTTAATCCGCGGAATCCTAATCGTACAATTTCTAGGATTGAAGTCACAAATCCTCGTAGCGTTTTAATTGATAAAAAGCTTGGCCGACCAAGTACAGCAGAAGTTATTAAAAAAGTAATTAACAGAAATTTCTGTTAATAATCACCAATCGGCAAGAATGATTGTACAAAGTAATAATTTATCTAGATGATCAGCGCAAAAATTATTAAAAAACATACAAACCATCCAGGTATACCATCCATGACCCACCAGGTTGGTCTAGTGAACGCGTCTTCCCAAATCAACTAATTTGGAAGTCGAGAGTTCCAGCGTTCAAGTCCTAGTGAAGGCAGTTACTTTTATACGGATTTGAGTACTAGATCGTGGATACCGGTGGTCGGGTTTCAATTAACCACACATCTCCGGAATGGTCGAACTGGGACTGTACAAGACTGCATTTCATTTACATTCAAACATATCATCCTCATTCATCCTCTGAAGTAATATATGAACGGTAATATCTGGAGGCTAAACAGGAAAAAGAAAGGTATACCATTATTTAACGTAATGACATTTATGATCGCCATTTTGGTTTAGATTATCAAAATTTAATATTTATGACATCCTTTTTCTTGTCTCGCAAAGACCTTTAAAACAACTTATCAAAAACGACCATAAGTCCCGTTTTTGGGCAGCCCCTGCCATCCCTCCTTCATCACAGAAAGCCGAATACTCTAAATTTAATTTGCCTCTCTTATCGGAGAAAATTTCCAAAGAGAGGGAGGGATACCTCAAATAAAAAAAAAAATTAAAAGGAAGCATGTAATCGTAGTGCAAGCTATCTTGAAACAAATTATTGGCCGCCATTTTGGATTGGGCGATCAGAATGTAATTTTAATTGTATCATTTTTCTCGTCTGATCAAGCTCTTTAAAATGTTATATCAAATTACCAGTTTTCCCAATTGAAGTTTTTGAGTTGCCCCCCACCGCCGTGCCAACACAAAAAGTGAAATATATGTTCATTGAAGAATCCCCTCGTACAAAGAAAAATGCAGAAAACCGCATCCAGTTATCTCATTTGTAAAAAGGTTGGACCACCCAATATATAAATATATGTATCACAGCTTTGGCTTGATTTTCGACTCCATCGGACTCCATTTTTTTTTTTTTAAATATAATTGTTTTATCTTTGTTGAAGAAAATTGCAAAGAGTAAATAATTACTTTAATAAATAAATTTTTAAGACCCAAAAAACAAAGGGGCTAAAAGGGATTTGTTTTTAAAATATAAGTTTTTTAAAATGTAATTTTCAGTATTGAAAATCTAATTACAGCTAATAATGTAGACGAACGAGAACTTCAAAAAAAAGGTAGTCCCATGAAATCCAGACTTAAAGAGTTTTAAAAATTTAGCTTACAACGTACGGAAATGCAAGTGATATTCAACCTTATAAGGAATACCGATCTGTACAATGTAGGAAATGACTGTGCAATAAACATCATTACTCTAAATGAGAGTATGTAGTTCAGTCTTCATATTAGATGTTTTACACGCTTCATAGCTATTAAGAAAGACTGATAAATATAATTTTAAATGAAAAATTAATGTTTTATTTCTTCGGTATGAAATATAAAAATCCCCAAAACCGCACAGCATCAAGTCAACTAAACGAATTAACATTTCATACAATTTTGATTAGCTGCAAAACATATTAATTTAAACAAGCAAAACTTATTACCAGCGCCCGAGTGTTTGAGCGCTTCGTTAACATCGCACGAAGAAAGTTTATACTCGTACTTAAGCAAAAAATATCCGACAAGAAACTTTTTTTCTGTTCGTTATTAGGAATTTATAATATTCAAGTTAGTTACTCAGCAACAGTGAATAACCCAGAAGTAAGTAACATTAACTAAATAGCACTATTTTTAAAAATAAACGATCAAATCAAATGACACTGATTGTGAAAAATAATTGGACTTTCATAAACATCATTTTTACTTTTCCGTCTAGCGCTATAGCAGAGCTAGAGAAATACAAGGGAAAGTATTGTAATCGATCCAATTTGATCATATACGGTTTTCACCGGATCTTACCGTTTTGATACCTAAGGAAACCAAAGACCAAAAAACTGAATGGAAATTTCCCAGAATGTTTGTATGTAATTGTGTGTATTCGATGTTGGCCTCTAAATCACATTATATATATCCATAACTACTAAACCGATTTTGACCAAACTTGATCAGATTACTACTATATATACGACACTAACGCAATTAAATTTCCAATTTAAAAGGTCAAGGGGATGAGTTTATAGAGTAAGGTCACTCTCAGTAACTCCAGATTTCGCCTAATTAAGGTCATATTTCTCTTAGGCACATTTCTTTACAATTAAAAAATAACAATATTTGTAAAATCACACACTCACCCCAAAAAAGGCCGCTTTCTTGTGACGTCAAAGGTAAACGGTAGAATTAAATAAATGAATAATATTTAAAGTGTAAAAAAGTAACTCGGTCAGGCCGGGTCTCGAATTGCCCCAGTTGACTCGATACCTGGTGCGTTAAGCCTCCCGGCTGCACCAATCTGCCGACCGTACTAGCTTTTTCTTTTTCCTGTTTAGTCTCCGGGGATTACCGTTCAGGTATTACTTCAGAGGATGATATATGTATGAGTGTAAATGAAGTCTTGTACAGTCTCAGTTCGACCATTCCTGAAATGTGTGGTTTATTGAAACCCAACCACCAAAGAACACCGGTATCCATGATCTAGTATTCAAATCCGTATAAAAATAACAACCTTTACTAGGACTTGAACGCTGGAATTGTTGACTTCCAAATCAGCTGATTTGGGAAGACGTATTCACCACTAGACCAACCGGGCGGGTTGACCATACAGGCTAAATTTGTTTTATGTAAGTTGTGAAATTACTATAGTTTAGTTAGTGCGGAGCGTCGCCGCTAATATTACCCCACCCGCCCGAATTAAATATGATATGTGCGCGCGCGCGCTATAGTTAGAATAATTGAATTAAACAAACGGAAAAATATTTTATTTGAATAAAATGATAAATACTTTCAATTAAGGTGTCTGTGTGTAATCCATACATCAGTTGTCAGTTTTATTTTTATGTTTTACTATTGAAACACTCTCGAGTAGGTTGACATCATAAAGAAAATCAAGTTGTAAAAACATGCGCGCGAAACTCATCTGTGTAAACCATCGAAATTAGGTTTAAAGTCAGTTCAATAATAATAGTTACATTAAAAATATAGTGAAATTATTTAAAATTATTTTCCATATGGTTTCGGTAATAATTTTAATTTATTCTTCTTTGTATTACAGACATTTTCATATGTTTCTAAAAGCAAATTATACAACTGAATTCAAATTCTGATTCTGTATTTACCTACGAACTACATTGTTTATAGTTAATACAGTAAAAATGTACTGTATTTTTAAATTAAATAAGTCGAGATTTGGAATATAATTGACAAAAAAGTTACATCTAATTAATTACTGTAAGTTTAATTATAAAATTATATTTGATTAGCCACATGCAGTTAATTAAACGTGATGGCTGAAAATCGCGAACAAAAGCTGTTAAGTTTAATTTCCTTTTACATAAAAATGCGAGCCGAAACATTTGAAATGATCCAAAAAGTCTACAGAGAATCTCTGATGAGTAAAACACATATTTACAAATAGTTTTCACGCTTTAGACGAGGAAAATCAGCGATTTTAGCGTCCTAATCAGCAATTTGGGCATCTTTTCGAACCGATGAAAATGTCGAAAAAATTTTACACTCTCGTACTAGTACACACACATCTAAGGAACAATAAATGTTACTTTTTTATTTTTACTTCCTTGAACGAAGTACAAGGAAGTATTGTAATCGCGAATAATTTTGGTTTTCAGATTTTAACAGAAATATCCATTTTGAAAATCCCTGAATCCAATTTAACTAGTTTCGGCGTACGTACGTATCTCACATAACTCGAAAATGATTAGTCGGAGAATGTTGAAATTTTGGATTTAGGACCGTTATAACATTTAGTTGTTAACCTCACCTTTTGATTGCAATCAACTGGTATTAACTGCAGTAATAAGTCCTCAATGAATCCTCATTTAGTCGGTTCGAACGCGACTTCATTTCCTTTCTTATTTTTAACATCTTTTTGTTATTTAAATATATTGATTTCTTAATAATTATTAACCTCTGAATGAAAAAAAAATCAACGTTATTAGTGAAATAAAATTTTATGTACTTTTCATTTTAATTCAAAAATTTTTACAGAGGTTAATAATTATTAATAAATCAATACATTGAATTAATAATTAAAAAACCCGCTTACCAACAATTCTTTTATATGTACGTTAAACGTTTATATATATGTATGTTTTACCGCCTTTACAATGGTAGAGACATTCATAATTCAGGACGTTAAGTCGACATAATTTTAAACATATGACGACCGCTGTTATATTATATTACGTTATATAAACAAATTTACATATCGAAGAAGTTTTAGTTTTGTTAAAATTAAAATACACATTTTTTTAAATTCCTGATGGAATTTTATTTTAAAATCGCTTGAATACATATATAACAGAATTGTTGGTAAGTGGGTTTTTTAATTATTAATTATATAATCATACCAACGGGCCATGTTTGATAAGACCAATATATTTAAATTTAAAAAAAAGTGAAAAATATATGAATATGAAGTCGGATTCGAACCGATGTGTGCATGGTTACGATTCCGACAAGTTCTCACCTACTCTACATAACTACTTGAGCGACGTGAAACAAAATTAATGAACTAATATAAAATGCTGATACGGACACCACAAAAAAATGGATTCATGTGATTTTAATGATGCATTGTGCTACATCTCCACCACAATTCAATTGTGTATAGCAGGCGGCGTTCATTGCTTGCGAGATACATAGAATCATAGGACGAATAGAACAGTTAAATAGTCATTCCTGAACGAAAATATGTCGTATAGCTCCTTATACTTATATAGTATGCTGTACGGGCTATCGGGCCGTCACTTGTACATGGTGTATCGAGTTGTCTTCGAAAGTATAACCTCTTACGCTGCGTCCGTTTGGGCGCATAGGTTGGAAAGAAATCGAGCACTTATTTAAAATTTAAGGAGTGCCAAGCGCAGATCCTTAATCGTATGCACTGGTGTATTTAAAAACAACCTCCTACGAAGCTACCACCGTATTGGGAAAAGTTCTTCCAATCGATTTAGTGGTGAAAGTTCGGGTGGTCATGTAGGAATTGCGAAGAGGTAGGGAGGCCGAGGTATTTGGGATACGGTTTCAAGCCGGGCCTATTCCGGAGCGGAACAGTGATCGCAATGCACCAGTTCCAAATTTCCAACAGTTACCCATCTGCCGTCTGTGGAGGAGGCTTTACAGCCTCGCGATGGAAGCATAACAGCAAGAATGGCACGCCACGACTAAGGGTAGGTCCTTTTATAAATTAGTACAGGCGTTGGGGGGATGGTATGCCTCTAGTTCATTTTTAAGGGCAACGAGAGCCCAAGTGCTCTCCAACCACGCGAATTTGAACCAATTTTTGTTTCGGTTCCACCTGGCAGCGGATGAGCGGGGAGATCCAGTCGAACGAACACATGATTGTCCACACTCTCCACCTCTTGGGAAGCTCAGGCCACCCTGGAACTTAGAAGTCAAGGGGAAAATTGGCCATTCATAAGCGGCTAGTCAATGTGGTGTGAGCCGCATTGTCGAACCGCGTTGGAGTTCCTAGATGCCGCTGCTTTGTTCAACCGGCATCAGTAGTTTAAGGGATATAAAACTCCTACCGCTTAATGTAGGAAGCTACCCTCGAGAAATGGCTGGCCATCGGTCAAATGTAGTAGCTCCAATCGCTATAATATGTTGGAAAGGCACTTGCTGGCATTCAGAAACCTAGGCGTGGCAGCAAATTGTTGTCCTTGACGAAATAAATTTTAATTTATTGGCAAGTCATATATTTTAATATGTAGCTATGCGCCTACCCATTTTAGTAATATATGAAAAGTGAGCGGTGGAACACGCAAGCGAGTGGTGTAGGGCGCCACGCTTATTCCTCTCACGCAGTTAGGTAAGTTCTAGGAGCTAATTAGGAAAATGGTCGCTAAACCGTTTTGAGGCACAGTAGCCTTTTGTAGCACGGATATTCTGTCTTATGCTTTAGCGCGACCGAACGGGAGGGTGGTGGGAGAATGCCGTATAAACCAAATAGTGTACAGTGCATTGTCAGAGTTGTTCAGGATAGTTAGTAGTGCGGTAAACCAGCCGTCAGTCTATGTGCACAGCAATACGCTGTCCGCTATAACTGTCCACTTTATTAAAGAATTGGAGGATTGTACCTCACTTAAAATGAGATAAGTTTAAATGAAGTGCAGCAAAAAAGTGTAAATGTAATTTTATAGGCGTCAAAGAATTTTATAGGCGTCATGTAGCGTCCAAATCAGATATTTTTTTTTTAAATTAGAAACATAAAATGCCTAGTACAATACATGAATGCAGTCAATGCTAGAATTCATGAAACTATCCATACAAACTATTTATAAAATGTTATATTATAAATTGTTATATATTTATATGTTATATATTTAATTATATGTTATATATTTAACTATTTATAAAATTGCACTATTTGTTGCGATCAGTAAATTCTCAAAATTTCCAGAATTTAGCTGATAATACTTCACAACATAATAATTTAATTATGCTATTTAATTCTAAAAAGAGATAACATTTATTTTCATAAATTTAAAATAAGCAGAACAGTTCGTTTGCCGTATTTTTTTTTTAATAAAAAACCGATTAGCATTGCCGATAATCTGTTACATATAGCAAGCATTGTCACTACAGTTGTTCTATAGGAATTTGATTTAATTTCAGATGAATGTACAGTTACTTTTAATAATAATTAAATACTGTAAATACCTGAAATTTCACTTGGTAATAACTTTATATTCATCTGAAATTAAATCAAGTTTAAAATTTCATTTGAAATTAACCCAAGAAATACTGCTTAAACGACTATTATATGATACCGGTTAGTATAAGCTGCTAATTTCCTGATATGAAGCATTATAATTTCTAAAAATATATTTATTTATACAGCCGTATATATAAGCACACACTGATTGAAAAATAGTTTTAGCATGTAAGCTCCTTCCTTTCTTCTATGCCCAGTTGAAGGAATACGTCTCAAAATAACAAAATAATCGTGAATACAAACCGTGACTTAAGCGTAAATATAAATACGTGTAAGAGGGTAAGTTAAATGTCAAAAATATATTTTTATTAAAACAACATTCCAAAAAAAGGATACGTTTAATTTGCAACCAATTATCATTAATAATCAACTGTGGTCAATACATTTTGGTATTTGCTTAAAATATTTAAAATATTTTTCTTATTTTTTTTTTTTTAATAATGATATTAAAATAAAATAGTAATACCGCAACGTTTTTACATTACATCAATAATTACGACAAAATATTAACAAGAAATAATCGAACGTATATTAGGTTTATCATATAATTTTGCCGATTCGAGTAAGGAATTTTTCGTTTAATCAATTTTTATATGTACTCATAAAGAATCTGAAAGGGAATAAAAATTGCTAGCGCGCTTTGCCAATCCGACAAGTAAAAACTCGACTCTTCGCATTTAAAAACAAACGTGCTTAGACTTACGTAAGAGTAAATCCGTAATAATAAAATAAATTAAAGGAAATACTGGAAAATGTCCAAAACACCGACCTGGATAACCGAAACTTTTTAAACAAGATATGCAAGAAATCACAATAGAAGATTTACGAAACAAAACTGACAATATAAAAATACTAAAAGAAGTAAAGTCCAGATTTAAAATTAAAGAAAAAAAAACAACAAGGGTTTGATCAGAAGAACTCAAAAAAGCAAGATCTGACAGAATGAAGTATTGGGAAGCAATCAAGAAAAAAAGAAAAAGAAAAGACGAACCAGAGTTGAATAAAGTGGTCCACTGTGACCTCAAAATCCTCAAAAAAAAAAAAAAAAATTAAAAACCATTGGTTTAGTTTAACTGTAGAAATATGTATTCATTGTTCTCATGGGTCTACATTTTCAGCATCAGTACATCGGATTTAGATAAAGAATAAATCGCCGTTAACATCTGTACATAAGATTAGAACGCTAGCACAGATTCGATTCGTTAACAACGGTAGCTCAGCAGGGGTCTGTCCTTCTCTCCCAGAGCTTTCACCCGGGCTTCAGTCTGCCCCCCATTCACTGTAATCCTTTTCCTTCTTCTTTAGGATGTCTGCAATCAGCTTCTCCATGTTTAGTCATTCCTTCAAACCTTTCAACATGTACGGGACAGCAGTTTCAGGTGTCACCCATTCGAGATTACAAGTTAACTTGGCCCCATCCCTCTGAGGACATTCATAGAAGGTATGGTATTCAAAGAAGATTAATATATAATCTAACATTTTTTATATCTCGGCCGGGGTTATATCTTTTAAAACAGCTCGAAGTTCAATTTTATACTTTTTTCAAAAAATATCAAAACTTGTTTGCTTTACTCGATCGCCACAAGCAAGCAACTGAACGCATGCATCTAAAACTTTGCAGCACGCCATCTAAACGATCATGGTTGGCAAATATCATACTTCAGGCATCTCTGTGTCAGAAAGACAACTTTTCCAACGATACTAGTTTTCTTAAAACAGTGCTATTAACCAAAAAACAACAACCTAGTTGTACGAGATATTTTCTCTTTGGATTAAAGAGGCATACTGTGTACTGCAAAAATAATAGCCAATTTTCGGGATGCCTACGATAAAGTATACAATGATTGGATTAAACTTGAATACATTTATTTTAAATTTTCCTTTTCGTGAATTAAATGTTGTTACAATATATTTATCCTTATAGATGTCAAAACAGATATGAAATTAGACGCATCAAAGTCTGTTATTTATAGGTTACATCGCATTTCTTATATAATTTAATGAACGTTTAGGGAGCTTGTGAGAGGTGTTGACTTGTTTCTTTTATACAACGTCTTCGTTAAGAGTTAGTCGCATTCAATCTATGAAGCGCGGAGGGTGTAAGGGAAAAAAGTGGGACGAGAAGAAAGAAACAGCTCCCATGGGAACACCTTTTCCGAAACCCTACCCCGTTGTTCACCCCTACTCTATTCTTGTTTTTACCTTCTTCTTTCGCAAACAGTTTTACGTCCAATTTCTTACGCTTCGAACAGGCAAAGTAAAACATTTTTTACGACATGAAGAGATTGAGTTTGTTCATATCCGTAAAATAAGTAGCGATTCAAAACTCCATGTCCTTCAAAATCAATTTTATACTCGGTTATTTCAACCGTAAAAAAAGTAAAACAGCTTTTTCATCTTTTATAAATTGTATTACATTGTTGAAAATATCTAGACAAAATAAAGGATAAATAAGCTATACGATATGACTTATAAATTAAGTAGCTCGATAGATCTGATAGTGAAAGATAAAAACTAGAAAAAACTATTCTGAATTATGTTATACGGCAGAATTATCTCCACTTATTACATTTCCTGGAATTAATTGCTTTAGAGTTAAATTTTTTTTTTATTATTATTGCTTTGTTAATAACTGAACATCTCCGTAAAAGGTTCAACGTATCAGATTTCCCACTGTCTGTTGTTATTTTATGATTTCAAAATGGTGGTTGTGAAATTTCAGCTTTTAAGTGTTTAAAAAGGAAAGTAAAATTGACGGCAAAAGGAACCGACCAGAAAGTTTACCTGTCACAGTTTAGAAGATTTTTGCTTTATTTCTTTTTTTTGCCAAACGCATTAGCGTATGTCTTCTTTACCTTTCTTTACCTAAGAATTAACCACCTGATATTTAGATTCTTATAGCTTATTTCTTTAACATCTAAGAAGGTTATAATTGACCAAAAAACACAAGAAAAAATCCTAAAGTACTTGTAAATTATAAAAACTACCGAATGGTTCTCTGAAAAACTGATGAAGAAATAAGCATAAAAAATTATGAATCAGATTTATCAATCGGTTACATATAATCAAAAGGAAACAATCAAGATGCGTTTTATAAAATCCCAAACAGAAAACGAGTGAGACTATAATTTTTCACAGCGTACACAAATAACAAAACGGAAATAGCTTAGCAAATTGTATCTTAACATCAAAAGAGAATTATTTTATTAAATTTTTTTTTTATTTACACCTTTTTAATTAACTTCCTTAAGCATTTTCGTAAAAAAATTATATTTCTTCAGGGCAGATTTTTATGATAGTGTATGTATAATTAAAAACCATTTCGAACTAACAGAGATGTTTTAAAAACATTATGAATTGTTAAAAACAGTAAAAAAACTTTCAAATTTTTTTTATTAGTCTAATTTTTTAAAAAAACTTTTTTCTGAAAAAGTAAAGACCCCACTGAAAGCTTGTAAATTGAGAAATTAGAAAGTAAAAAAATTTTTTAAAAACACACATATATATATATATATAGTTTGGAGCGTAGCTTTATATGGAAGTGAAACTTCGACGATCGGAGTACCTGACAAGAAAAGATTAGAAGCTTTTGAAATGTGGTGCTATAGGAGAATGTTAGAAATCAGATGGGTGGATAAAGTGACAAATGAAGAGGTGTTGCGGCAAATTGATGAACAAAGAAGCATGTGGATAAATATAATTAAAAGAAGAGACAGAATTATAGGCCACATATTAAGGCATTCTGGAATAGTCCCCAACGAGTTTAATTTTTGGAGAATAACAGAAAAAATCTTTTATGGCATGAAACAGGAGAAAATTCGTTTAAAAAGATGAAAGAATTAAAGAAGAAAAGGAAGTATACTGGTTTCAAAAATGCAACTGTTTCAAGAACGAAATAAAAATTTTTGGGTAAAATCATGAGAAGAAACCGAAAGAGGGAGAATGATATGGTGTTGAGTAATTATAAAAGAAATCTTCATAGTAAGAGAACGAATATCCATTTATCTTTCTTTTTCGAAACGTTTTAGGAAATATTATAACTTTACTTCCATTTTCAAAATATCGTTTTGAATTTTTTCTGTAAACTTTAAAATATTTTTCTATAACGCTCAAGGAGATACACTGAAATTCTTTAAACAACTAAAAAAATTAAATGGGAGTCACAAGTTATTTTTAATTTTTTATTTATTTAGATTTTATCAGAAATAATCTTAAAAAATAGAAAAACCATCTACGTGTCATCGGTCAAATTTTTTTGTTTCATACAAATGAGTTAAATAGAATAAACTATGTTCATAATAACCGCTTTTCTAAAAGAGCCGCGAATCATTTTAGAGGTTATAAATAATTTTTTCATCTGTTTTTATATAAAATAATTTAACTTTATGAATTATTAATTACCTAAAATAATATAATTAAGCGAAAGAAAAGAATTCGTTTTGGATTGACTACCGCTTAGAAAAGAAGAGCTACAAAATCCCTTTCGGCACGCCGGAAGGCGAAGGTAGATTTCACCGGTGCTAAGTTGGAGATAAAAAAGATTTCCACCTTAAAGTTAAGAAAAAATTCAAATTTACTCAATACGACAATGGTTACATGTGAAAAAGTTTCACATAGTTTTAGCATACGACAAGTCCCATCTTCTTACAATTCCAGCAATATTTTGGTCATCCCTTGCCGTACGGTTCGTTATATAAAAAATTATTTCAGACAAAAGTTTCATGTAATGTTTAGAGGACTAACAACACTTTAAACCGATTCGATACTGTGCCTATTAAGGGAGGTATGATTTTTTATCCTTAAAACCTCATTTTTTCCACCCACTAGGCCAATGGTTGGTGATATCAAAAAATTTTACTTATTAAGTTTTAGGCCCTTATCCAAAAAAATAGTAGGAACTTGAAACGAATTCGATATTTTACTTAATAAAAAAGTTAAAGCAATATTTTATTTTTTCGAAAAAGTCAATTCCCAACCAAAATCATCCAATTTTGGCCGTTAACAAACTCGACCGAGATTTTGGGACGAGTTATTTTTAAGGAACAATTTGAAAGTGACTGGAGCAAAATTACGGTAGTTATTGTGTCCTCAAGAAAGCGAAATATATATATATATACAAATATGTACATATAAACGTTTGAGCTGACAGTGGTTTTGAGATCTGGGGGATGTGAAACTCCAAGATTTATCGAAATTTTCCGGAAGTCTAATCATGGTATCCATTACAATAGGACCTTTGCATGATTCACCCGTCTGTATATATTTTTTTTTTAAGAAAATAATTTTCTTATTACTTGAAGGAACACCCCCAAAGAGTGACCGAGAGGGAATTTTTTTTAATGATTGCTAACATCTAAAACAATGAACATGAGGTACTTTATGTAGATAATTTTGGGAACACAGTTAAGTTTAAACCCTCGTCTACATTTAAAATATTCATCTGTAGACCCTTTAAAAAATGGAAATTTTTACTGCAATAAATAATTGAAAAAATAATTTTACAGTTGTTTTATTAATTAGAATTAATTCTTTCGAGAAAAATCAGAAAGAGGTGAATTTATTTCATTTAGAACGTACGTGTACGGGAGATGTATGATATTCGTCTTTATTAACACAAGTTGTAGTAGAATCTGCGCATAAGTGTACAATTAATATCCTGAATTTAATATTAATATCGGTCAGGTATCGTTATTTTACACCCAAAGGTAAACGATAACCTAAACTTCCAGAAGTTCTAAACGTTAATTTAGTCCCGCTGGACATAATTACTCAGAATTACCTCTCTCTTACTAGCTAACCGAAATCCGATCCTTAATCGCTCTACATTAATCCAACCGATTTAATTTTCTAAATCAACACATGTTTCACATAGAATCGCATTTATTTTCGTCCCTCATGATTAAATCAATTATTTTTCTAAAAATATTCTCGTGGTAATTATAAAATCATAATAAAATTAAATTAAAAGAAATGATTAAAATATTGTAATTGCCTCCTTTTTCCATCAAATGTTTATCGTAACAATATAAAATAGTGTTATTCAGTGAAATATTTTAAATGGTTCTTTTAATTTGAAGGAAGCATCGTTTTTTTTTCAATAACATACAATTTTTTTAAGCCTGATGAATAACACCGCACCACATCGTCCCAAATTACTAAAGTAAATAGTTACTCCAATAAATTTTATTAACTTTAACTTTAACTTTTAAGTCTCCCTCAAAAAAAGAGGTTGAATGAGACCCGTACTTAAAAATTTCAATTTTTTTTTAACTTTAATTCTCAAGACTGAAAATTCAACTGCATCTAGTATTAATATTCACGACATGATAACTTTAAAAAAACCCGCTTCCCACCTTACCTGGAATTAAGGATTTATTTTTTTTTATAATTTCTGGTATTTTACCTATTTTTCAAGTTGTGGCTGTTATTAAATTAAAAAATATATACATGAGATAGATGTCACGCAAGATGCAATGGAACCTAAATTTGGTTACTAAAATTTTTATTCTTTTGCAGTATTTATACTGTAAATACAAAATAATTTGTCGATAAAAAATCTGATTTGGATACCACATGACTTCCTTGTACGTCTATTAAATTACATAAACAGATTTTTTAAAATGAAAAGTACATAAAATTTTATTTCATTAATAACTTCTGATATTCTTTTGTTATTATTGAATTATTATTTATCGAAACATTTTTTTTACAATCAGAGGTTAATAATTATTAAAAAATCAATATATTTAAAATAAAAAAAAGTTAGAAAAAAGGAGTGAAGTCGGATTTGAACCGATGTGCCTCTTTCCCTTGTAAGATCCAAATATTTCGTTAGTTAAAATTTTATTTGGCTGTAACTCTGGAACCAATGAAAATAAGTACCACTTATTTAATATATATATATATTCAACAATATATATATATCAACAATGATATATTGTTGAAAAACTCTCAATTAGGGCATATTACTGCAGTTATGAAAAAGTCCAAAAACCACTTTTTTGGGGGGATTTTGGGCTTTTTTGGATACATGTGGTCCAGTTAATTGTAATCAAAAAGAAAGATGCAAAACTAGATGTTACAACAGTCCTAAATCCGAAATGTCAACATCCAACGGCTAATCGTTTTTGAGTTATGTGCGATACATACATACATACATATGTACGTACAGACGTCACGCCGAAACTAGTCAAAATGGATTCGGGGATGGTCAAAATGGATATTTCCGTTGAAATCTGAAAACCGACATTTTTCACGATCACAATACTTCCTTTACTTTGTACAACGAAGTGTTAAAAACCGTTTTTGGTTAAGGGAATCAGCTGGAATCCAAAGGTCTTTACTAAGAATTATGATTTTCTCTCAATTATATTTTTAATACTGCATACATAATTTTTAAAATAACATCAAAGTGGTTAAATTGGACGTAATTTTTTTTATTTACCATGGTAATCTATTCCACAAACTCATTCTAAATATTCAATAATTAAATCTTTAATATATAAAAACCCTATTATGTATTTGAAATAAAATTCTGTAAAGATCAAAGCCGGAAAATCAAAGTAACTCTTTGTCGGCATTTTACCAATGACATCTTTAAACGTAAGATGAACTAATGTCTAATAGTTATTGCACAGAGTTTAACACAAAGCACGTAATGTGTAGGGACGATAATACATGGAATAAATTATCTTCGTGTGCCACTCTGTCAGTCACTATTATTGTTAATAACATATATAACTAATGTATCATGTTTATTGCTTTGTGATGATTGCGAAGTAACCTGAATAACTTTTAAAGCTCTCAAATTAAACTGCAAATGAATAATGACATGTAAGTTAAAAATAACAATAATACATTTATGTTATAATTTTTTTGAATAAATCAGATTTACAATAATTTGATATCAGTTTAGCCTGAAAATATTACAATTAATATTTTACATTAATTGTAATATTTTGTAATATTGTAATATTTTAGTTGTGAAAATCTAACATGTAATAGAATTTTTTCTTTTAAACCTTCAAACAATCAATTGTACTCATGTATCTGAACTAAGTAAATAATTTTATTTCTGCAACAATATTTTGTAAACAGATTATCTACTGACGGATTTCAAGATAGGTGGCATAGCTTAGAATATCACGAGTTAAAATATAAATATAGAGATCTTTAAATTAAAGTAAATCTTAAAATTTAGAATACAAAGAGCAAAAAATTCCCTACATTAAAAAAAAAACTAATAAAATATTTACCAATTTTTCATTTACGCTATTTTATTTTATTAAAGACTAATTAGTGAAGTATCAAATACTTTTTGTACATATAATAACGATTCAAAAACACATTTACTACAGTTCAAAACTTTTAAATATCCTTTCATATATGAAATAAACGAGCAATTCAGTTTCGGCAATTTATAAGTGCGAGTATAAATTAGCTGTGCGCTTAACCAAAGTTGTAGTTATTCAGCATAATTCGCGAAAAACGTAACAAACTTTCTGGACACATTATACTGAAAAATAGAAAAGAAAGTTCATATAAACAGACGTTCGAAAACGCTTTATTGATAAGTATCGGCTAGTGAATTATTTCGCCCGCATTTCTGAGCCTTCAATAAAATTACGCCGCACTGTAATTCTTCAAACCTAAATAAGAGTGTAAATTTATTGATTTTTATTTGAAATCTGATCTGAAAAATCGAAAAAAATAACCCCAGAACGATATTTTGAGTAGTTTTTAAGAAATCTGAGGTAGAAGATAAAAGATTGGGGTCGAAAACACATGATTTCATGTTTGTCGTAAAATAATTTTGTTAAATTTGTAATAAACACAAAAAAGTTTTAAACAAAACTTTTGGAGAATTTGATTTTGAGTAAAATTTGATGTATAAAGTCCACAGAAACTAAATACAAACGTAAAAATTTCAAATTTATTAAAATCAAAATATCAAAATATGTCACATTTTAAATAGGTTTTAAATGAAACAAAGTATTTAATATTAAAAAAAAAAAAATTATAAAAATATTTTTGAAAAATAAAAATAAAAATGTTTAAATAAATTTGTATGTTTAAAACCGCATTGCCGAAATAAAATCGTCTATGGCGACCGTAATTGTTTCAAAGTAATATATTTTTTTTTACCTGAATTTCTTTATTTACTTACAATCCACTTCTACAATGTAGTTATAAGTAAGGCGTATGACTGACTGTCACATGAAAGAGGATTACCCAACAATGATAATCCTCAAGCAATATAAAAACAATAAAATAACAAACAAACAAACAATAATATAACGTAACTAATATTTGATAGTTCCCCTTGAATGTCCAATCAACACACTAACATTAAAACAACAAAATAAATCTTAACTTTAAATAGAACAATAAATAAAACAGTAACTTTGAATGTGCCAAGAAACAATAAACGTAAGCAACAAGCCGCCAAACTACTCATCACAACGGGCCATTAATAAGATCAAGTATATGAAGCCATTTTAGTTTAACGTCCTTGCTGTTGTCTAGCAAATTCAAAATAATATATGAGTATATATTAATGATCTTAATATTATGAAATACATTACTTGGAGGAAACAGAAGACTTAAAAAAGAAAATGGACATGCTTAAGAAACTTTTAAGGTTAAGTATAATACCCGAAATTATATAGCATACATGGAACAATCTAGAACGTGTTTTCCATAGCTTCTGCTACTACGCAGTAGGTTAAAATTTTCTACTGAACATAAGCAATGACTAGATTATTCTTCAATAATATTTTTCATTATTAGAACGATGTAATAAATGTATACACTGTAAAATAGGTATACTACTTACACGAATTGTATGTATGTGTATATTTTATATATATATGTATTAAATAAACAAATTTACTTACATACACAATGACTGGATTACTTTTCAATAATATCTGCCGTATTAGAATGATGAAGCGATAAAAGTATATACTGAAAGCTAAGTATAGTAGTTGCACAAATAATAAAAACACGTACACCTAACAACAATCCACATAAATTGTACTTAATGTAAAACGAAACACAGCTGCGTACAGAAGCCACGTACAGTAGACAGACACTCTTTCGTTCGTACAAACTCGGCTCCACCGAATTTAACCGAATAAACGTATCGCAACAAAGCCTTCCAAATCATACTTATTCCCTACCGTGGGCAGCTACGGCTACCCTTTGTAGCTGTTCCCTACTCTCCGCTAAAGTCGGCTAGCCCGACGAATGAGCGTTTCACGTACAGCCTGAAAGATCAGACTACCAATGTCTGTGGGCGGTGCACCTAAAGAAGTTTTCACTTTAAAAAATGAAAAATAAAATAAAAAAATTTATTAGACATCTTTAAAGGTAACTAAAGATTACTTAGTTGAATAAATATATAATAGTAAATTATGTTGATAAGTAATTTTTACAAAATGTTTTTATTACTTATCAAATGTAAATGTAATTACAATTACATTTATATTAAAATTTTAAAATACTTATATTTTACAAACAGTAAATTCAGGGTAAACTTTTGATAATTATTTTCTGTGTCGAGTAATGGAAGCAGTGTCACCTTGACATCAAGTTAGTGAGCTCTTAATTTTTTTTTTTTTTTAAATCATGTTGCAGTGAATAAAAGTACGATTTATTAACGAGTAAAGTACAAACTACCTGATGCGTGTTCGATTCCAGTACTAACATTTCAAGATATTGTATGCTTTATCATTAATAAAGCATTAATTAATGCTTTATCATCAAGTTGTATAAAATAATTTGATGTGGACACTACATGACTTCCTTGTACACCTATTAAATTATATATATATACATTTTTTTAAATGAAAAGTACATAAAATTTTATTTCATTAATAACTTCTGATATTTTTTTGTTATTATTGAATTATTATTTATTGTAATTTTTTTACAATTAATAAATCAATATATTTAAATTAAAAGAAAAAGTTAAAAAAAAAAAGGAAATGAAGCCGGTGTTGAACCGATGTGCTTTTCCCCTTCTATTTCAAATATTTCATTAATTAAATTTTATTTGTCTATAACTGTGGAACCAATGAAAATAAGTACCACTAATCATATATCCTTGAAAAGCTCTCAATGAGGGCTTATTATTTCAGTTAAAGAAAAGTCCAAAATCCAAATATTTGGATTCTGGGCTTTTTTAGACAGTTTTGGTCCAGTCGATTGCAATAATACGGGGAGGTGCTCAACTAGATGTTACAACAGTTCTAAATCCAGAATTTCAACATCCTACGGCTAATCGTTTTCGAGTTATGCGAGGTAGATATGTACGTACGTACAGGCGTCACGTCGTAACTAGTCAAAACGTATTCAGGGGTGGTCAAAATGGATATTTCCGTTGAATACTAGAAACCGAGGTTTTTCGCTATCACAATACTTGCTTTACTTCGTACAAGGAAGTAAAAAACAAAGAACATAATTTATTAACGTTAGAAGCGGATTTTTATAAGTTATATCTCTCAACATGTATTATAAAACAGTTTTTTAATCGGTGTTCTTAACTAATTTGTTTAAAATATTTGTGTAAAATTCATTTCATATTATATTGTTTCCGTATAAAGAAAATTCTAGCGCTATTTAATTCTCTAAAACTTTATTCTAACTCTACTTTATTTTCAACGTTATTCTAATTTGATAATAAACTTAGGGGATGATATTCATTCAAAATTTTAGTTTCCAACATTTTTCAAATGTTTTTTACCAACTTTTTATACTTTGTTTATGTTACATGACTGATTGAATGTGCCTACAATGGGATCACTAGAAATTAGTAATTTATATTTCATCGTTATCATGGAATTCATTTTAGTGGAATCGCTATTATCACCTAGGCGTACATTATTACTTCAGTTAAGTTTTCCTTTTGCCGTCTTTTGGATCAGGTCACTGATCCAAAAATTTTAAAAACTTATTAAAACGAAAATGTATAATATTCAAAACGTTTGTTCTGTTATTAATAGTTTAGCCTATATAAGTATCAATAATAAGCTAGATTGCTAGAATTAAAAAACCACATTTTAATTAGTTTTAAGCTCGAAATACTATGTAAAATAGTCGTTGTGAAGTATGTGTATGAATTTTTTTTCTACAGAATGATTTACGAAGAACGAAATAAATTTTCAGAACATATTGTATTGGTGAAAAAAAGAAAAATAATACATAAGCATACGTTTGGAAACGCTTTGTTAAAAAATATCGGCTGGTGAAATATTTCGTCCTCTCTCTTTTTCAGTAAGAGTAAGCCGTACTGTAATTATTGGAACCCAAATTAAAGGGTAATTTTATTGGTTTCTATATGAAATCTCTTCTAAAAATTTGAAGAAAAATAAGCCCAGGACGTTATTTCTAGTAAGTTTCAAGAAATCTGAGAAGAATTGGGGGTCGAAAAATACGCTATTTAATGTTTGGCATAAAATAATTTTGTTAAATAGGTAATAAACAAATGTAACTTTTAAGCAAAATTTTTAGAGAGTTTGATTTTTAATAAAGTGGTATGAATAAAGTCCATAGAAATTAAATACGAACGTAAGAATTTTGAAGATTATTAAAATCAAAGTACGTATATCAAAACGTGGCAGATTTTAACTAATTGATTATTAAACGAAAGAACGTTTTCAATATTACAACACAAAAGAATTAAATATTTTAGAAGAAAAAACAATTTAAAAAAATAAAAAATCAAATAAAACATAAATCAAACAACTTATCAGACATCCTTAAAGCTAATTAAAAATTAATCTTTAATACCTAGTTAAACACTAGTTATTTCTTGGCGCAGAAATTAGGGCGAAATCTTTCGCCGGCTGAGACTCGCTGACCTAGCGTTTGCGAATCTATTTTTATATAAACTTCTGCTTTATTTTCACAATTAGAACATCTCCTGGACCATTATGATATTTTTCATGAATAAAATACTTTTTTTATCAAATTTTCATATATCTATTATGGTTTTGGACAATCTTGTAGAAAATTATTATTTCGCGAACTTCTCCCTTAATTCTTTAATTTATTCAGTTCATAAACATTCTCATTCGTGATTTCTGAGATAAATTCTCTGTATATTTGTGAAAACAAATATAAACTAAATTTTTAATTTTCATCCAGACAGAAGTTAAATATTTAAAGCCGATTTAAATTTACTTAAGTTCGTTATATAAATTGACACTAGATTTAGTGTGAACGTATCAAAATTATTTAATAAACTCTAAATGGATAAAACACAATGTATGAGCGCAAACGTTGTACGGACCTTAGGAGAACTAATAATCCGAAAAGCAAAGCGGTACAGAGTACAAATACATCACGTCACGTACCGTTTATATAAATTCAACTTCTAAACCGCATGTAAATATTAAGCGCAGAATTATTACAAATTGAATGCCTGACCGTTACATTTAATATTACAATAATAAACATTATAGCGAGTACAAAAGTTTTGTGTAAATAAAACTTAATAATATCAGTATTACTGAAAGTATAAATTACATTTACTGTTTGATCATTACACAACTAGATAGATATTAATTACACAGAATAATTTAATAAATTATAAAGAATATTTGACTAACTGCTCTTTTGATTTTATTAACATTTCCCGATCATTTATTTAGGGCACAAAGATATATTTATTTTATTTAAAAATGATACTTTTTTTACACTACCTTTAAAACGAATTTTACAGTATAAAACAGCGGATCTCAAAACTATAGTACGCTTATCGCTGGTAGTACGCAAACAGATACAGCAATAAAAAACCTATTATAATATAAAAAATACAAAACATTTGTTCTATAATTATTAAAATCATTTAGTACAACAGAAATTTATTTTTATTAGAATTTATTTATTATAAAACAGTGGATCAACGGCTCACAAACCTTTCTGATATGATACAAAAATATTTGGTAATTGTGAGCCTGAACTTCCTCAACCTTAATCTTTTTTTCAAATTGCAGTACGTTGAAAAATATGTTACATAATTAATAAAAATAAAAGTTCCAAAAGTCGGAAGAGTGAAATTACCTCATTATTCTTCCTGAGAATCTGTAATTGACAGTAGCGTTGTTTGACAACTCCATCATATAGTCAGGATTCAATGAAGCTGTTTACTGGCCATCTAAATAGGTAAAATATGTACATTTAACGTTAATTAGACGAAGTTAGCGAGCGAAGCGAGCTTAGGTTATGTTGTATTGATATATAGTACGCGATACGTCATTACGCAGAATCAACATAATCTAATCAAACATAACCTACGCTCGCTTCGCTTGCTAACCTCGTCTGATTAACGTTAAAAATAAAAATTATATACAATAAGTTATAAGTATAGGTGATTTTATTTTTATATACGCAAACAATTGGATTTCAGTAGCGGTCCCGTATAACCGATAGTACCGATTTTTTTTTTTGTTCACCCTGTAAATCCAAATTACTGTTTCCGATCTTTTTTCCGAAATAAATTTTAACAATATAATATCTTGTAGAGTTAGTTACAGCTATCGCACATGCCAGCTTATCGCCTATCATACAAAAGTATATTCTTCCTGGTATAATAACTGTTAATTGCTGGAAGACATATAATTGTTTGCAGCACGAGGGCTACCAACATTTAGCGATGAACCACAAATATAATTTCATACATCCGGACACGGGAGCTCATACACAGACAACCGAGCGTGCGTGGCGTGAAGTGCGTTCAAACGTTCCTCGGTAGGAAATTGTTAGCACCACTTGTACGAGCATCTCGCGGAGTTTTTTTCAAAAGAAGATATAAGGACTACAAGACCCGAGCACATAATTTATGGTCCAGTCTTGCTTCTCTGTATCCTGACTATATGATGGAATTGATAACAACGCTACTGCCATTACAGATTCTGAGGAAGTAATTTCATTCTTCCGACTTTTGAAACTTGTATTTTTATTAATTATTATATAACATATTTTTCAACATACTTCAATTTAAAAAAGATTAAGGTTGAGAACGTTCAGGCTTACAATTACCAAATATTTTATCATTCATATCCTTTTCCCTCAATTTAAGGAACTATTCGTTAACAATATCAGTTATTTGGCTTGCAAGCACTTATGCGCAACGCCGACGGGTTCTTACACGCCACGGACCCATGTAGCGACTTTGTCCACGCATGCACCGCGTCGCACATGTACGAACTAATTTCTTAATGACCGCTATAAAAGTATCCGTTCTTTCCTCCAGCAGTTAAGCGACTCGGTCGTGATTATCTTTCAGACAGACGGATGCAGTCGCTTCCGGTGTTTTACAAATCCTGTGATAATCTGATATGAAAACATCTTTATTGTATTAGTTATTCATTTGATAAAATCGAAATGCTAGTGTTGTCATACGTATCTTGAAAGGGAAGTTTTTCTTATATACATACTTATTTTCGTACTTTGATTAAATTAATTTAATTTAGTTGACATAAAATATAAATTAACGTATGGATGAGCATACTTTTTTCATACTAAAATAATTATCCTTATTGTTAATTCCATTTTCTACCACGTATTCTTGTGAAACTGCATTTTCTAGTACGGTGACAGGAAAAATAGATTTTTATAACAAACTGAACCTTAATCAAAATTTTCGCTTAAATTAAGTTCAACTGAATTCGGTATCTGTTCACTTGTTTCAAGCACGCAGCCAACACTATTCTTCTCACGAATTTTTTTATGTTCAAAAATATTGTGATCAGTAATATAAGTAAATGTATAATTTAACAATTCTTTGTAAACTAAATGTTTTTATAAAAATACATTAAAAAATTTGTAATAAATAAAAAATCATGTAAGACATGTTTTTTTTTTAAAGCTTTTATTTAACTCGCTTTAGGAATAATCAAATCTTGCAACCGCTATATTTTTTGATCTATCGTATGAAAATCAATGAAATTTGGTACACGTATGTAACTTCGATGACAATACAGCACTACGGTTTTGGAATTTGATATGACCCACCCCCACGCCCCCATGCGCTACCCCTACGCTAAATTCATGCATTTAGTTGAAAATTTTCATTTCCCATGAACTATCGCGTAAAAATAATTGAAATTTGGTACACGTATGTAACTTCGATTTGTAAAAATAAATATTTTTACTTTTTTTTAGTATTAAAAAAAAATTACAAAAAAACCAAAAAATTTAAAAAAATATATTTGATTACATATAAAAAATTATTTTTTGAAAAAGCTTTTATTTAACTAATATTAACATTTACAAAAAAAGGAAACAAATTAGAAACACTCTCTAAAAAGTAGAAAATAAGAATTAAATCAAATTGAGAAATTTAAACAAAAAAATATTATACAAAAATACAACAAATATAAAAATGCACTGAAAAGTAAGAAATAAATTATATAAATATCTAATAAATAAAAAATAAATAAATATAATAATTATTAAATTTTAAAATTAAAAGTAATGAAAATATTTAGTTAAATAAAAGCGTGGCACAGTTTTTATAACAATCTTTTCGAAAAAGTATATATAAGCATTTGCTGTTATTAAAATATATTTTTTGTTTAATGAGGTTGTTTAGTATATGTATATACTTTATTTATCTGTAATAAAATAACTCAAGTTTTAATTCTTTGATGGTCAAATTTGCACCGAGATGACCTTTAAGGGTTAATAAGATTAAAAATAAAAATTAAATTTAAAAATCTTGCACAAAGTTATTACATTTTGACGGTAATCTGAAAAATTATTAATTATTATCATTATTATAATTGCAATCGTAATTATGAATTCATTAAATAAAAATTCATAATTAATTAAAATGAAACTTATAGCAGAAAGAGTGCGTACAATTTGGCTTAGATTACAAGCAGAATTCGAGGATGAACTTCAATTATGTGAGAACACGTACGTAAGAAAGCGAGTGGGTGCATTTTCCCAGATTTTTACTACTAGCTAGTCAGTCTCAACTGGGGAAGTTCCAGCAGACCTTTCCGCCTCCTCGCGTCGTTATTGAAAATGAAAATGAAGATTAATTGTTGTAAAAATAAATGTTGTGTTGTTTTAAACAAATTACAAAAACTGTATACATTTAATACAGCCTACCGATGGCACAATTTTTCCTACTGATATCTTGACGTTGAATTTATCTTACTCTTAATTTCCAAAAGTTATTAGATAACATGGTTTATATATGTGTATATTTTCTCGGATGAATTTTAATATAGTCTAATCAATAAGTAAAAATTAATTTTTTTTTCCATAATTCCAGAAGAGATACCAGAAGTAGAGTTAGAAACAACAGAGAGCCAAGGTGCTTTAGTCGAAGTCGCGCTCGGTGGAGCTGTACAACTTCAATGTCCAGCCGGTGCAGCGGGATGTTGGGGTCGAGTTGGATCTGGAGGTCGAATGGAACCTCTAGGAGCAGGTCCGTCTTTACATTTGGAGCACGTATTATATCAAGAAGCCGGACAATATCGATGTTTGGATCCTGGACCTCCAAGTCCTGCGTTACAACACTGGAGAGCGCATAACGTACAAGTCTCAGTCACAGGTATTTTTTTTTTTATTATTATTATTATATATAATAACTTCTAAATATGTATATTTTAATGCGTAACTACTGTACTTGTATTTTAGTTTTTTAATACTCAATAAAATTATAACGAACTAAAAACCAAAATAATCGCTTCGTTATCAAAGATCGCATCCACCACTCGTCTTTCTGAATGAAGAGTGATCAGGAAAACTTATTAGGATAAGCAACATAGAGTTTAATAATCCAAATTTTTTCCTAAACCCTGATTAAGTGGTCTAATAAACTGTTCCTGCTTCTTATTTATACGGTGACCTTAAATAAAAACTTGATTGGGAATTGATGAACATGAAAGGTGTATTTTAAAAATATTCTTCCGCAGTCGGATGCGATATCCTATGGAAGCTCACTGTGGAATTTCAATTCCATTAAACGAAAGTTTTTTTTTACATAAAAAATATCGCTTATTTTGAACAGACGTACGAATATATCGTACAGAATATTAGCTTTCAACCAGTTTAATGAGAGAAAAATATAAAGATTTTAACAAGTCGAACGTCCAGTTAATAAAAGATGATTTATTATTAAAACTCTTGTCGGCAGATAGAAAAAAATCTGAATTCTATTAATAAATATTTTTGCATATAAATTTCGAATTGAACACGCTTTTCTTTTAATATTTGATAGAAAAATTTCAATGTATCATTCTTTTAAAAAATTTAATTTGACACACTATTCAAGTTTTAATTAAGTGAATCCATCTTTCAGAAGTAATATTTCCAAGACGAATTCAGTTATAAATTAATTTTTCTGTTATCACGAGAGTTTATATCGATAATAAGTATCGTAAATTTCCATGTCCTCTCATTTATTCTCGCCACTTTTGGTTATCAAATCAGTCTTCTGCAGGACAATAGATTGATACTAAGGGTAAATTTTCAATGAATCTTTCATTTTCCTCTTTTATCTATCTTTCAATAATCAGTTGAAGAAATAGATACTTCTTATTGTTCATTCCATATGATATCTGTAAGTTACATAAAAATAAAATATAATAGATCTAAAATTAATTACCAATGAGACATGTTAATCATAAAGAGATATAAAAGTTCCATATATCCTGACCCCGTAGGGGGAGACACCCGCCTTATGACTATCCCGGTCACCACACCACCCCCTCCGATCATAGCCCTGATGGATTTTACCGATGGTCAACTTTTAGACCCACTAAACTTGATGACACATCACAGTCATCAATTTGGCCTCTCTAAGGATACCACTGATGCAAACAGCCTCGGCAGACATTTCCATCAGTGTATTTATACAACCTACTGTCGCCTTCGTACAGCCTATTCCGACCATGACCACATATGAAGGCAACCATTTAGTTTTGGGTAATCTATTCTAAAATGAGAGTATTACTTTTGCAAAGTTGAAGGTTAATCGCTTCCGCCCACCGAATCGGTCTAGTAGTAAAATCATGGTCGCAAATCAGCTGTTTAAGAAATAATTTTCAATTTCGAAGATTCTGAGGTTTAAATCCTAGTAGAGATAAGTTACTTTTATACGGATTTGAATAATATGCTGCAACAATTTGGTTGTTGGGGTTTCATTAAATACACGTCTCAGGAATGATCGGTGTGAATCTTTACAAGATTATACCTTATTTACGTATTGTGCGTATCAATCTCATCTCATTGGGCCCTGGGGGGTTGCTTATCGTTCACAAATTGGAATAAACTGCAGCGTACACATTACGAATACAAAATAAAATAAAAATTGTTTGAAAAATTAACCTCAAAACATCCTACGTAAATTTTTATCTGCGTTTATCATTAAATATTTATTTAAAAACTTAATAAATTAAGAATATGTATATTTTGAAAGCAACAGTGAGAATAATTTACGACGCATAGTAGCATTGTGCTTTACACAGAATTAGTAGGGTGTATCATCAACCGGGTTGGTCTAGTGGTGAACGCGTCTTCCCAAATCAGCTGACTTGGAAGTCCTAGCGTTCAAGTCCTAGTAAAGTCCGTTACTTTTATACGGATTTGAATACTAGATCGTAGATACCGGTGTTCTTTGGTAGTTGGGTTTCAATTAACCACACATCTCAGGAATGGTCAAACTGAGACTGTAGAAGACTACACTTCATTTACACTCATACACTGAAGTAATTTACTTCAGTGTACTTACATTTACTTCATTTACACTGAAGTAATACCTAAACGGTAATTCCCGGAGGCTAAACAGAAAAATAGAAAGAAAGTAGAGTACATAAAAATTTATGCAATCGTTATACGTGCTTATCTCCTTGCCTGCGTATGCGTTGCTTTTATCACTAACTTCTCAGTTTACTTATAATATAGATGATTGAATATGTTTGTCGTATAGAATCAAATGAAAACATCTAATAGCTGAAATAAGATTACTCTGTATTTAAATGAATTGAAGTGTGTCTAATAAATTGAATTCGTATAAATCTGAAAATCGGGATACAGATTTATTTTAGAAATCCTGAAATACCGTATAATAAAGAAAATTCGAAAATATGCATTTCCACAATGGAAAGTATTTTGTAATACAAGTTTTACATTTCAATTCTTATGGGAAAAGATAGATCTTTCATAGAAGAAATTGTTATAAAAATATGATCCTTTTGAAGACTGAATAGACGTTAGCTTATTGTGGAAATGAAAAAAATATTTTGTGAAATTTTTTTTTCCCTTAACCATCAATTGTTTGTGATTCTAGGCCATTATTTCAAATTCTATGAATTACTACAACATTGGAATTAATTAAGAACATATTACAGAGTAAAAATATAAATTATAAAATATGAGTAGGATTTTTTTCTAGGCAAATAAATTATCATTATTTTTATATATTATAGATAAATTTTAACAAAATCAATGCAACCGTATAATTAACCAAAAAATAATTGATAGATAAAATTTGAAAACATTGGAAAATACGAATAACTTTGGCAGTGAAATCCAATTTATCTGCAGCGTATAAAATTCTTTTTGCTATGATATTTTTTCTCTTTATTATCCTCTTTTTTCTGCGAAGGTTATCAAACTTTTTCGTTTCGTTCTTTGTAGAAGAGAACATAAAGTTTGGACAGATTCTGAATGATTTCAGTTTGTGATGTCAGCAGTTTTTTCTCTTTAAAAATTTCTTTACCGTGAAACACTATGTTTCTATGTTACGTCATCATATTGACGCTTTGTTTCCTAAAACTATTGTAAACTTTTACACTTTTTCTTCGTTTTCTCTTCTAAATTTTTCCTCTTTACTATGTTTTATCCTTCTATTTCCTTTCTTTTTTATTATTCTTAATTTTTTTTTCTTTCTTTACTTTTCAGTTATAATCACATAAGTGAAGTTTATTGGAATTATTAAAAAAAAACGAAAAAATTAATTTTCTTTTAAACTTTTCACCCAGGGTAACAATGTGACTAGATTTATGTACAAGTAATGAGTGAAAAAAAAAAAACTATCACCTTTTCATTTCATAATAATGCTTATTTGTCTAAAAACCTTTTTATTTTTATTTTATAATATTTAAACGTATTATCATAATAGTCAAACAATTGATTCCAAATAAATATGAGAACAAAATTAAAACTATTAATTTTGAGCTTTGAGAGAACTATGATTATTACGCTCTGTATAAGAAAAGAAAAGGAACGTTAAAAAATGAACTTTCTTTTTAACTAAAAAAGTAAAACAATCTTTTATAATTGGTATTTGTAAAAGTAATTTTTCTAAAAATAATAATTTACGTTAAAATTCGTAATTCATTGAAATGTAATTAAGTTTAACCAAGAAAAAATTGAATCGTGCTTTATTTTAGATTCAAATATCCAAAAGAGTAATTATGACGCTTTTTTACTTCCTTGTACGAAGTAAAGGAAGTATTGTGATCGTGAAAAATTTCGGTTTCCAGATTTCAACGGAAATATCCATTTTAACCATCCCTGAATTTATTTTGACTAGTTTCGGCGTGATGTCTATAAGTACGTACGTATGTATCTCGCATAATATAAAAACGGTTAGCCGTAGGATGTTGAAATTCTGGATGTAGGACTGTTGTAACATCTAGTTGTGCACCTCCCCTTTTGATTGCAAACGACTAATCAAAAGTGTTTAAAAAAGCCCAAAATCCCAAAAATTTAGATTTTTGATTTTTTCTTAATTGCAGTAAAAGCCCTCATTGACGTCTTATCGACGATAGATCATAAGTGGTAGTTATTTTCATTGATTCCACAATTATACTGTAGCTAAATAAATCTTTAATAATGAAATATTTGCATCTTAGGGAAAGGCACATCGGTTCGAACAGACTTCATCTCTTTTTTTAACTTATTTTTTTAGTATAAATATATTGATTTATTAATAATTATTAACTTCGCATTGCAAAAAAATGCAGTAATAACAACAAAAAAATATGAAAAAAAAGTTTTTAATGAAATAAAATTTTATATACTTTTCGTTTTAAAAAAATGTGTAAATGTAATTTAATAGGCGTACAAGGAGGTCATGTGTTGTTCACATCAGATTTTTTGTAGCTTTATAATTAAACACAATTTTATAATTTCATTATGTTTGCGTTGGCAGTAAGAATTTACAAATTTAAACTGTGGTGATCAAATGATTGTAGTAAGTGTCTTTATCAGGAACAGTAGAATAACGAAACTTAAATAAATTTATTCTAGTTCAGTAATACAGTATTTTCATGATATTATTGGGCTTATATTAAGTAGATCTAAAATGCTACCCCCATTGTAATGGGTACCATGATTCGACTTCCAGAAAATTTCGGCATATCTTTGAGTTTCACAACCCCCAGATCCCCAAAACCACCGTCAGTTCAAAAGTTATAATATATATATATATTTATTTATTTATTTCACTTTCTTGTGGACACGTTAACTGCCGTAATGTTGCGCCAATCACTTTAAAATTGTTACGTAAAATATAACAATCCAAAATCTCGGTCGAGTTCGTTAACGGGAAAAATCGGACCATGTGGATGGAAATCGGGGAGCTTTATCAAAAAAATATCGCTATAACTTGCATATTAAGTAAAATACCAATTTTTTTTAAAGATCCTACTACTCTTTGGATAAGGACCTAAAACTTATCTACATAAAGATTTTTGATATCACCAACCATTGACCCAGGGGGTAGAAAAATGGGGGTTCGAATATAAAATAATCATTCCTCTCTTAATAGGCACAGTATCGAATCGGTTTAAAGTGGTCGTTAGTTCTCTGAACATTACCTAAAAATTTCGTCTGAAATAATTTTTAATGTGACCAACTTTTTAATGTGGAATTGTAAGAAGATGGGGCTTGTCGTATGCTAAACGTCTGAAACACTTTTTCACATGGAACCGTTGTACTGAGTAACTTTGAAGTTTTTCTTAACTTTAAGGTGGAAATTTTTTTATCCCCTGTTTAGCCTCCGGTAATTACCGTTTAGATAATACTTCAGAGGATGATATATATGAGTGTAAATGAAATGTACTCTTGTACAGTCTCAGTTCGACGATTCCTGAGACGTGTGGTTAATTGAAACCCAACAACCAAAGAACAACTGTATCCACGATCTAGTATTCAAATCGGTGTAAAAATAACTGACTTTACTAGGACTTGAATGCTGGAACTCTCGACTTCTAAATCAGCTGATTTGGAAAGACGCGTTCACCACTAGACCAACCCGGTGGATTTTTTATCCCCTACTAAGCACCGGTGAAATCAACCTCCACCTTCCGGCGTGCTGAAAGGAATTTTCTTTTTAAACTAAGCAAAAACAAACAACACAACGGGCAAAGGATGTTATAACTTTCCCAGCACTACTCTTAATAGATTTTTATTTCAAATGCGTCATAAAGGTTTTAAGTAATAATCACTAAAATGTTTAGATTACGATTATGAAAATGATCAAAATATTGAATAAAACATTCTGGGTACCGGTTGACTTCACGGAATAACGTACTTAGCATCAAAATTACACTGTATTTTGAGTATAATTGATCCTAGAAAAGGATCAATTATACTTTTATATGGATTTGAGTAATAGATCGTAGATACCGGTGGTCGACCTGAGACTGTACAAGACTACGCTTCTTTCACATTCATACATATCATCCTCACTCATCCTCTGAAGGTGGTCTCTTGCGTTGGTTCCGGAGGCTAAACATAAAGAGAGAGAGAGAGTATAATTGATAAAAAAACAATCAAAACTTTTAGTAAAAATATTTTGGTCTCATTTGACCGCCTTCATCGACAGCTATGTCATATAACATTTTTAATTACAGCCATAAAATGAAAAACAGATAAAAAATCAGAAATTATTCAACAATTTTTTTAAATTTTTGTACTGTTCCATAGGACCTCCCTTTTAAAAAGTTCCCATTTCATCTACTTTAATAGTAAATACAGTTGAATTCTGAATCCTGATATTAAAGTTTAAAAAAACTGCTACTTTAAGTATAGGTCCCATTAAGCCACACGCTGATTTTTGGGGATTTAACGTTTATTTACTCGTTTAATTATTTTCTTCAATAATTTGGCCCGATTTGGTGCTAAATAATTCAATTTAGCTTTTTTTTTTTTGTTTAACCTCTGGGATCATCGTTAGGTATTGATTCACAGGATGAGATACTTCACAGATGAGTTTGTAGCGTGTGTGAAAATACCATGCCTGACAGGGATTCGAACCCGGGACCTCCGGATGAAAGATCGATACGTTACCACTCGCGCCATGGAGGTCGGCTATTCAACGAAGACAAAATAAATTATTGTCTGTTAAAAAAATAAATATATAGTAACGTGATGCACCCTTGTCAAATGGGTCAAAAATCGATGGGAAAATCCGGCTAAAGCTGGTATATACAAAGCCAAGTATTTATGCCGAATCTCAACCTTTTTGGTTAACGGAAATTTTTTAATTGTTTTGGCAGAAACTGTTTAGAAACAATGTTAAATACCCCCTCCTCCAAATCTGATCGGCTTAAATTTCGAAATTTTAGATAATTTAATAAGTCCTTTCTTCCTACTAAAGCTCAATTTTCAACTATCAAAATACAGGCCAACAAATTTATGTAAAATTTATCTTCCGAAAATTTCTATAACTTTTTTTGTGTATTTTTTAACGAGGTCTTGAAACGTCTACTTCTGTAAAAACCATAATACCCAAAATCTTGGCCGATCGCTACGTAGCTTTCCCTTTATAGCTACGCTACTCCAGGATCAATAGAGTTACAACTCGTAAAGTAAAAATATGCATTTGCTGGACTTCTGTCTTTGAACATAAGTGGTATCAATAATTTTGTTTTAGAATTAAAAAGAAAGTTTATTTTTATTAACCTTTCGTTATGAACTAAGGAAAATCCTTGTATAGATTTATACAGGATCTGGGGTGATGGTATGCCTCTCCTTCGTTTTTAAGGGCAACGGGAGCCCGAGTGCTCTCCAGCAATGTAAATTTAAACCAATACATGTTTCGGTTCCACCTGGCAGCTGATGAGCTGTGCGTCTGCGGGGAGGTCCAGTCGAACAAACACATGATGTTCGACTGCCCAGCTCTTGGGATGGCCAGAACTCAGGCCACCCTGGAACTTAGATGTCAAGGGGAAAATTGGCCACTCACAAGCGGCGAGTCAATGACGTGAGAGCCGCATTGCCGGACCATGTGGGAGTTGCTTGATGCGGTTGCTTTGTTCAACCGATATCAGTAGAATACCTAAGGGAAAAGAGTCCTACCGCGCTGCTGTAGGAAGGTAACCGAGAGATATGGTTGGCTACTAGCCAATTAAGGCTCCAAGCGCTTTAATGGTTGACAGATACTTGCTGGCATTCAGCGGCACAGGCGTGGCAGCGAATTGCTGTCTTTGACGAGATAAATTAATTATTGATAGTCATTTATGTTTTAGTAGTTGACGGGGTGTGCCTACCCATTTTATTGATATATGACAAGGGGGTTGGTGGGACATGCAAGTGTATGGTACCGCGCTTTGTGATACAGTTCTTTATGTTGTATGTAAGAAAATTTTTAGAAAATAATTGTATTTTATATTCATTTTTACCCGACTGTCTAAAAAAAATGTAATATATTTAGGGTGTATATATGTATGTTTGTTCCACCGTAACTGCTCAATTGCTGAACCGAATTAGATGTATGACCCCGTATTGGACTCCTTACGTTACCGGCAGTGTTATAGGCTATAAATTTTAAAAATTTGAAAAAATATATATTATATAAAAATACTATATACAAAATTGTCACCCGTACGCACGCTCTTTAATTATCCTATATTAAAGAGCAATGGTTTTCTTATCAGTCGTGTTTTTTAATTTTTAATATTACTTATCTCTTGTTTATAATGTACAGTTATAATTACGTTTAGTTTTACAATTTGGATACAAAAAGAAAAAAAATTTAAGTAAAAAATTGTTAAGATCCATTTACCTCTTACGCCACCGATTATGATGATAATGTGTTAGTTTAAGTTCATTATTTCGGTTAAGATGATCTATTTTACAAAAAAAAAATTTTATAAAATCAGAATCACGTAAAAAAAAACATCATTCTGTTTAAAAAATTGTTTGTTATAAAATTATTTATATTCAGTACCATTCAAGAATCGGATAGGAAATGGTGTTTAAATCTCTTTTGATTTTAAAAACAACTAGCAGTTAAATTAATTAAATGTGTAGTCTAGATTATAACGTTGTGTTTGTTGTTTGAAGACAAAAGATGACTTTTTATCATTGTTTATTGTAATCCGGCACGTTTAACTGTTATTTTATTTAAATATACGTAATTACAGCTGCTTACGATTAACGGTCTTCGAGTTGCAGGATTTCATCAGGAAATTTATAATGTACTGAGACGAGCTGCAATCGTCTTAGTAAATAAATAAAAACAGAAATAATTAAATTAAATGAACTGTAATTTATTAGCAATGGACACCAACACAGAAATTTACAGTAACACAAACAAAACGTTTATTTCTTCACCGATTGTATTAATCTGTATTGAATGTAACAGAGCTCAATAAATATGCTGTTAACCTCAATTTACCACCGATAATAAAAAAATAATCTCACGTTTTGATATAAAGATAAAATCTAAATTTTTCCTTGAGAACTACGTAAACAATCTGTAACGGTGATCGTTAATTTCTGTCAAATAACAAAAAATATTCTTAAGAACTAAAGATAATAGGTTTTTTTATGTATAATACATATCAATTTTTTTTTTCTTTATAAAACTCTTTCAAAATATTTCATTTCATTTTATTTTCAAATATTTTAATACTAAGATTTATGAAAAACAAGCAAATCCGATAAAAGATGAGAATGCATGAAATAGTTTTATCCGTTATTTATAACAGTTAAATATAAATTACATAGAGAAAAATATCTGTTATTGAATATAAATAATTTCTAATCTTATTTTCTATTCGGAAAAAAATAATAATTTTGACCTTAAAATTAAATAACAGTAATTCCACATGTTCATAAATCTAGAAGTATTAAAATTTCTCAATAAATAATTAACATATGAGAAGCTAAATCGCCAAGTGTTGAGATGAACTGGGAAAATATTCAGAATAATAATATGCAAAATATCATTCAGCATTCCTGATGCTAGCGTAAAATGGAATTTTTATAAATACAGGACTCGGTCTTCATATCTCTTTTCATAGTTAATCGTACAAAAACTATTTGCAATACAGTTTTTTATTTAAACTTCACAGTCTACCGATGAAAAACATATCTTCTTAAATATTTTAAATTTTACAGAAATATTTTAAGTTAGAATATAAAGAAAATAATTTTCAATAGATTGCAAGATTTTCTTGGTACTATTTCTTGTTACAGAAAATTGTAAAATAGAAATAATACAAAAGAATTAAGTTGATTATTAAAATTTAATTAAATTAATATTTTACTAGTTCAAAAATAAATCAATGTTTAGTGCCATGAACTTAATAATTTTATTAAATAGAATAATGAAAATAAAGTTATTAAGTTGATTAGTAACTAATTAAATATATTTTATTATTATTATTATTATTAATAATAAAATAAGTGTTTTTATTGGTGTCTGTTTAGAAACAGATTTGGTCTACAATTACGAAAAATAAGAAAATATTCAATAAAAATATTTTTGGTCCTCGTGAGGCCCCTTGACCAAATAATGTTTTTGTCAACAAAATTATACTGAGAGCATAATTGTTAGAAAAAATCTAAAATTTTTACTAAAGAATTTGGGTTCTATCTGATCCCTTGCTCGACAACTACCTCGTATAACATTTTTAATAACTACCACAACATAAAAAGAAATAGTATCGTCAGAAACTACAAAAACATCATTTTAATTTTTAGTTCCTAAGTAGGGTAACAAGGCAACCTCTTTTTCTAAAAACGTTCCCATATTATCTACATTAATACTTGAAACATTTGATTTTCAACCTTGAAAATTAAAGTTTTTATTTTATAGATGAGTCTGAGAAATGCCACTTACGTACCCCCTATAAATGGGGGGAGTGTCGGACCCGCACGGGTTCGGCTAGATGTTATTAAGAGCCTATGTGTAACCGCACCCTACCAACCAAAACTCCTATCTCACCGTTTCTCGCCCTCCGGGGCCGATCCTGCAGTTAAGCATTGCGCGACCCCAGGAGATGCTTTTAGGGTGCATGGGTCCAGAGTCCCCGTGCTTCATCAACGTCGCCCATCCGCTCAGACACTCGATGACTCCACAGGGGGCTGTCCTTCACCCCTTCACTATCAGGTCACTTTTTTTGCCTGAGTCTCAGGTCTTTTATACGCAACTCTGATTCCTTGCCGTGTCGGACCCGCAAGGGTTCGGCTAGATGTTATTAAGAGCCTATGTGTAACCGCACCCTACCAACCAAAACTCCTATCTCACCGTTTCTCGCCCTCCGGGGCCGATCCTGCAGTTAAGCATTGCGCGACCCCAGGAGATGCTTTTAGGGTGCATGGGTCCAGAGTCCCCGTGCTTCATCAACGTCGCCCATCCGCTCAGACGCTCGATGACTCCACAGAGGGCTGTCCTTCACCCCTTCACTATCAGGTCACTTTTTTTGCCTGAGTCTCAGGTCTTTTATACGCAACTCTGATTCCTTGCCGGGTGATCTTCAGTCCTCTCACTGATCTGGGTTCTAAATCAGGCTCTATCCCATTCTCTAACTTCTTTCGCTTTAGTTTTCAGGATACTTATTGCCAGGTGTACTATCTTGTCCCATTCCGCTCTTCCTATCAACATGTATGAAACTGTTTTTTTCGGAGAAAGTCAACTTAACCCGACATCTTGTCTAACCACATCTCACTGCTGGCATTGGTAGATGGTGAGCTTAACGGTATCTTCAAGATCGCAGTACCTGCATAGAGGAGACGCTCTCCTGCCAAATCGATGCAGGTAGGCTTTAAACTCGCCATATCCAGAAAGGAGCTACGTGATATAGAAACCTACCTCACTAAGTCCTCTCTGCACCATACATTATTACTTAAAAAAGTTAAAACTCCATCTTAAAAAATATTAACTGGTTACCCGTACGAAGTACGGGCAAGAGTTTTTCCCGATTTCTTAACGTTACCTGACAAACACCATTAGATGACCCTACTTCGTTTCTCTTTTTTATTTAATTTTTTAATTACTTTGGTTTTTACGTTTTCTAGTCAAGTAACCGGCTTGCTGGAAGGTGGCTTTGGTGAGAGTGCTCTTAAAATCAGGAAAGGATCCTAGTGAGGTCGGTAGTTATCGACCCACCAGCCTCTTTCCGGATATCGGTAAGTTGCTGGAAAGGTTAGTTATGGAACGGCTCTGGGAAAACATCGATATGAACTGTTTTCTAAATCGAGTATGGCTTCATGAAAGAGGTTGGGCATCTTAAATGCTCTTGCCAAGGTGGAAAGCGCCGATTGTAAATATTTTTTGACAATTTTTATTGACATAGAGGCAGTATTTCCTTCCTTCTGTTGAAGTTCTGTCTTCTATTAGTTGGAACGCCACAATGTTCCTGTAGCCATACAGGCTGTAGTACTAACAACTTGCCTAACCGCACGGCTCTGTTTAAAGATGCGCACCTTGTTGTGGAAAAATCCGTGACCAGGGGAAGCCCTCAGGGTTCCGTTCTCGGTCCCTTGCTGTGGAATCTGGTCTTGACGGATTTTTGAGTCAGATATTCCCAGAAGTGGTCAAGGCCCAGGCTTTCGCCGATGACTGTCTCCTATTGGTCCGTGGTAACTCACGACGGCAGCTAGAAGATCGAGCGCAGGCGGCTTTTTCAACCGCAGAGAGTTGGATGGACATGCAAAATTTAAAGATTTCTGTTCCCAAGACGAAGTAAATGCTTCTCAACGTGCAGAAAAATTATCGTACAGTCGGAACCCCCACATTAAGTATAAAGGCTGTGTAATCAGTCGAGTGAGAGTTCATAAGTACCTTTGTATTTTGTTTGATGATAAGTTGCTGTTTAGTAACCACATTAAGCAAGTGGCGGCGGACACCGTCTCAGTGATACACAAACTTAGGAGGATTGGTCGGAAAGAATGTATCGAGCCGTAAAATGTACATGACGTACTGAGGTGTCTTTGAAAGTATGACCTCTTACACGGCACCCCTTTGAACGCATAGGTTGTATATGAACAGAGCACGTTTTCAAAATGTAGGGAGTGCCCAGGGCAGATCCTTAATTATATGCACTGGTATTTTTAAAACAACCTGCTTCGAGGCCACTATTGCGCCTACCCTTTGTAGCAAATATATGAAAAGTGAGAGGTAGGGAACGTAAGCCGATGGTGTATGGCACCGCGCTTAGTCTGCTCACGCTGTTAGGTAAGCTCTATTTAGAAACTGTCGCTAAACTGTTCGAGACTCAGTTACCGTTTGTGACATAGAAATTCGATATGCTTTAGGGCGACCGAATGAGGTAATGGCGGAAAAATGTCAAATGCCAAGCCCCAATCTAGTGAATATCTCGTTTAGTAGAGTAGGAAATGGGGGAAATTTGCAATCATTGTTCAACATTTTTTACTTCTCTTCACCCTTTTTCAAGATCGAATTTCAAAAAATATAGAAATTGGTTTTTAGTTATTTGCATGAAAATTACATCCACCAAAAATCAATCTTTTACCGATAAATAAAATAAAAGTAAATTTCATTATTACTCCATTTTAACCCCTTAAACTAGGAATTTCAATAAATACTTTCTCATTCGGAATAAGTTGCTTTATAGGTAGTCAGATGACATTAAATTTAGTAAATCGCATAACTGTCTGATAAGTTCGACAGTGACATAGATAATGATCGAGTTAGACAATGACAATCGATATAAACTACGACATTAAATTTAGAAAAATAAGTTCCAGGTTATGAATGTATATTTTTTTTAATGATTTATTTATTAGTGAGTTTGGTGAGGTAATCTTGAACTGCGGTAAACATTGAGAGGTTTATAAGAACAGTTACAATTTACAATAAAGTTAAAATTTTGTAATGATATGTTCTGTAGTTTTTCGCGATTATCGGACATTGAAAGAAATTGTCTATAAAGTTTAAGTTTAAGTGCTTTTTACTGGATATCATACACTTTCTTTTATGTATTTTAATACAACGCCTCTGACCTAGTTAGTCTCTTTTCGAGAATTTTTTTGTAAATATCTCTCATAAGATAATCGTTATAAGATCATATTTATTTCGAATTTTATCGGCCCACGTTATTTTCAACGTCCTTTTACATATATACATTTCAAAGGCATCCTACTCTTTTCCTTTTTTCTTTACCTGTCGTCCATACTTCATTAAAATACATCGCTATATGCCGTAAAAATATTTTCAAGAAATTCTTTTTATTTTTAGATCTATATTTAATATAAGCAAATTTATTTACCGCTTGAAAATTCTATTTACACGGGCCAATCTGTTTTTGTGTCATAATTACTTCTTGCATTCTTCGTAATTTTATTCCTAAATAAGAGAATTTATATAAAATATTGTCAATAGCATGTATATTGGCATTATTACTTACTAGAATTTTTTTTTTTGTCTTCAGTTATTTGACTGGTTTGATGCAGCTCTCCAAAACTAACTAAAGGCCATCGACCGCTGTTGAATGTTTACATTACGCAGGGAAACTAGATCTGGTGTTTAATTAGTGATAAGTGATGGAAACCGGTTTATTAAGTATATTTTAGACCGTTTTTCCTTGTTTTTTTCTTTACACTTCTTGTTTTCGGGATTTTATGCCATAATATCCTTCCACGTATTGTAGATCTATATATTTGTCCTTGAATTTAAATACTTAATAATCTTAGTCATAATGCAGTACCCGCCTATTTTACTTTTTTCTTTTTTTTTTGTCTTCAGTCATTTGACTGGTTTGATGCAGCTCTCCAAGATTTCCTATTTAGTGCTAGTCGTTTCATTTCGGTATACCCCCTACATCCTACAATCCTAACAATTTATTTTAAATATTCCAAACGTTACGTGCCTGCACAATTTTTTTCATCTACCTGTCCCTCCAATATTAAAGCGACTATTCCAGGATGCCTTAATATATGGCCTATAAGTCTGTCTCTTCTTTTAACTATATTTTTCCAAATTCTTCTTTCTTCTTCGATTTGCCGCAACACCTCCTCATTTGTTACTATCCAACCTCCTGATTTTTAAAAAAATTACCACATTTCAAAAGCTTCAAATCTTTTCTTCTCAGGTACTCCGATCGTCCAGGTTTCACTTCCTTATAAAGCTACGCTTCACACATATACTTTCAAAAATGTTTTCCTGCCGTTTAAATTAATTTTTTATATAAACAAATTATATTTCTGACTGAAGGCTCGTTTCGCCTGTGCTATTCGGCATTTTACATCTCTCCTGCTTCCTCCATCTTTAGTAATTCTACATCCCAAATAACAAAATTCTTCTTCCTCCATAATCTTTTCTCTTCCTATTTAT